>NC_022028.1:15486957-15498214 GCF_000317375.1 Microtus ochrogaster
CCGGTGTGAATATACTTTCATTCTTAAGTAAAACACACAATTGTAAATCTTAAATTTAATCATTTAATTGTTTAATTCTGGAAAATAAACACATATAATAATCTCAAGTGGTGAAATATAATATTGAACAACTTCAAGCATACTAATATCTATAAAATAAAGTAAATGGAAATAGATGTTGAAGTGAGATTGTAGAAAAGAATAATTCAGAAAATTTAGTTTTTTATGTGACTTTGAGTGATATTCTTTCTTTAACTCCTATTAATAAATAATAACAGGATTGTACATGTCCAAATCCTTTCCTACCAAATACTTTTTGACTCAATAAGTAATATTATACATGTCATAGTATTTCAGTATGAAACATGAAAAAATCCATAAATACAAATAATCAACATGAAAGAAAATGCAGTAGCCTTCTTTATGTGTTGAGAAAGTTAATTATTTTTTTAAGAAACAGGATTTCCAACACCACATAATAGCAAGACAAAGCATAGCATTATTAACATCTATAACTAAGTTATGTTAAGTAGCTTTGGCCTTTTATACAAATCAAATATATTGAAAACATAAAATCTCTGTACATCAATGTTCAATTTCTAAAAAACTATGTCTATATTTTATATATTCATTTTTCACAATAAATATCACCTGTTAGTCACATACTCTGCTATAGGCATATATACAATTATATTTATGAATATTTGCATATATACATATATACTCATATATAATTGTTGTGTGATAAATGTATTTCTGTTTAATGATGACAGTTCTCAAAATAATCTAGGAATGTCAAATTCCTGCCTGGCCATAAGTAATGTGGTATTAGCTTGAGTTTTATCAGTATTGATAGATAACGGAGAAAGAACTTTACAAGGAGATAAGCCTCATGAATGATAAGAACACTTTATCAGACCTGATGACATGAATAAAAGGGTGAGAATTCTCAAGCAACAGGAGCAACTAGGTTCAATGTCTCAGATGCAGAAATGAGTACGGGTAGTGAAATGAGATTTAAAACTAAGCTTTTAAAAAGGAAGGAAGCACAGATAGATGAAAAAATGGAATTATGAGAAATCACATGAATCAAAGAATATGAAAAAGAATAAGGGAGTGAGAAAAAGTAAGAAATTCAAGTAAAGAATATAGGGAAACAATTAGCTTATGACCTTATTTAGGCAAAGTAAAATTTTATATCTTATTCTATCATGTTTGATTGCATATAAAGAAACACATCGTATGAATTCCTGTGTGCCTAAAGTGTTATAAAGGAAAAAGATAAACAGAAACATAAAGCCAGGGACTATACGCAGGGACCTCAGATGTTGAAAAAGTGAAAGTAAGGAGACTGTCAGGAATTTTGATGAAAATAGAAGGGTAAGTATTGCCATGCTGGAAATAATAGGAACATATTTTCATTCTAAATCTTATAAAAATATGCTGATGAAATAAAGGTTTAGAGGATGGGAAATCATTGGTCCTGGGTCATTGTTGGATGTTCAGTTTGAGCATTTGATAGCTTATGCTTAGTTCAAGGAGGAAGAATAATGTTCTCTGTTTGACTTGTATTTGAAACCTCATATCCAGATCTCTATGATCTTAACCACTAATTCTAATGCAAGATGTTCACTGTGTGTTTTCACAATGCAGTCTCTCAAACATACAAGTACAGCCTGTATTACCATATATGTTTTTATTTATTACTTATGGCTTTTACTAATGATGGGAAATATCAATTTTATTTAGCATATTAGTAATGAGATTTTAATTTGAAACATTTTTAGAATAAATTTACCTTAAATTTTGTGTTTGGTATCTCATTTCTTGTTAGGAGGATAATTGTTGAAAGCCTACAAAGATCTGTTACTAAGACTAAATCCATTTTAGAGAATAGCCCCTGTAGATGGTATTATGCTAAGATACAAGTCATTTCTCTCAGTAATTTTTGTAAAATCTATTCAGAGGAGAATATTTCAAAGCAATTATAAAGCCATGCTATTATTACATTCATTTCAGCTAAGAATACACATAGTGATTATTACACTATAATGTCTTCCATCATCTCTTTATATGTATTTAAATGTCTTCAAAATATGGTGGTAGAAATTGTTAAACATTTCAGCATAAAAGTCCTATTCTTTTATTTTGTCCTCTGAAATAGAGCCCAGGAATTATCTATACCCCCTCAAAAAATAAACTAAGAACAAATACACTTAAAACACACTAAATTGCTAAGAATTATCTTATTTTGCATTTGAGAAAGTTCCATAAAATCTTGAAGGCAAAATCATCATCACATTTTCAAAAGAAAAGTATCATAGAATATGTAATTATAAAGAAAGCAGATGAAAAAAATCTATGTGTCTATGAAAGTAATAAATAACTATTGAATGAAATTCAAAATATAAGAGGACACATTACTTAGAAGTAGAATAAATTACTTAAGGCATGAATTATTTAACTGCCAATAAATTTATGGGGTTGTGTATTTTTACTTTGTACTTTTAAAGACAAACCTAAGAGTTCATTTTGAAAGACTTTTAAACATACAGGTGCAGGCTGTATTACCATATTTGATATGGAATGCAAATCAACTGTTTAAATAACTGTATTCTTATTTGATTGAAATTTTAATTATGACAAGATGATTTCTTTATTCACATGAATTTGAAAAAACTCAGTAAATAATACCAAACTATTTTACTTCAACAGTATTCATTATATATATATATATCTTTCATGTTGTCCTAAAATAGATTTGTTTTATATTCTTAATTACATCATACTAAAACTTTCTACTAACTTAGGGAAAGAAAGTACAATAAATCAGCAAATACATTATTTAACATATATATGTATTGCTATAGGTTTGTGGATTTATACAAAGATGTAGGTATTCTTTATTGTTCCTCTTTCTAATGTGTTTCACTCTCTATATGGGATTAATTCTGGCTTTTGAAATATTTCTGTAATTTGGTTAATTTTTGTAATATTGCTTGCTAGAGTTTTAATTTACATGCATTGGCTTTTGCTTCTCTAATACTAATACAAGTGAACATTATGAAATTCTTTAAGAAATGTCAGCTTCTGGGGAAAAGGTGCTTATTGTCTTGCCTACATTAACATGATACTTTTGAAGTTATTACCATAGCTTACAGTGGGCACTTGTGTTATTGTGCTTCTTAGGAAAATTCCTACAAATGAGATACATATTATTAGTTCCATTTTTATCAGTGGAGAAATTGAAGTAGAGTTTAATTGATTTTTTCCAGGCACCCAAATGAAGTATGCATAGGTAATGGCAATGTATGTTCTACTTATAGCAGCAAGTTACATAAATAAGAAGTTATATTCTTGTTATTTAAATTCCTAGTATTATTTCTAAAAATAGAATTATGATGTCAATATAATGTTTGCCTTTAACAAAACTTCTGCTTGTAAATGGAACTCAAACAAACAAACAATCGTATTTGTTACTTTATGAGAAGTTCTTTAAAATTATCCATTTTTTAAAACTGATTTTAGATAAAGGGGTTAAATTTTCACTCTTCAAATAAGGAATAAAAAGAGAATAGTGATGCCTTAGGTTAAGTGCCCTTACCAAACTTAAGCTTTACTTTATGATTAGAGACTTTAAAGATTGAAAGCAGTGCTCATACATGTTTATATGTGTACAAACATCGGATTTACAAGCAAACAACTAAAAGAAAAGAAGTACATGAAGTATGTTACCTCAACAAAGTCAACTCTTTGTGAATCTCTCGTGGACTCTAAAACTATGGCTCTTAATAAATACCTATTTTAATTAACCTGACTAGTTTGGGATTAAGAAGAATGAACAGTCAAATATTAGGGGGAAATGAGGGAATCCTATGGAAGAGAAAGCAGAAGGATTGTAAGAACCAGTGATGTCAAGGGCACCACAAGAAAGCCCAGAAAATCTGCTAACTTGGCCTCATAGATCCTGATGGAAACAGCCAACAACAAAGGAGTGGACATGAGATTGACCTAGGCCCTGTGCATGTCTTGTGTAGTTTTTTCTCCTCTAGTGATTGCTAATGGTGGGAGCAAGAGCTGTCTCTGACTCTTTTGTCTACTTTTGGGACACTCTGTTCCTAACTGGCTTGCATCATTCAGCCTTAAGCTAATGGGAAATGCCTATTCTAACTAAAGCTTTATATACTATGTTTGGCTGATATTCATAGAAGGCCTGTAATTTTCTGGAGGGAAACAGAGGAGGAGTAGATGGGTGATGGGCAGAAGGTGGGTGGCAGGCATAAATTGGGAGGGAAGAAAAGAGGAGAAACTGTGGTCAGGATATTAAATGATAACAATATTACTACTATTACTAACGATAATAATATTAAAATAAATACTAATAAAAGAACAAAAGGGGACAGATTAAAGAACCTATATGTTGCATAGTGTTCTAAATCAGTTAATCAAATCTATAACAAAACCTTTCCTTTTTGTGAAGCAAACTCTCAAAATAATATATTCCAGCTCTCTGAATTTTAGAATGTGTGATTACTGTCCATAGCCCACATCGCATGTAATAGGACCCAGAATTTATTACCTCTAGCTATGGCTTCACTTCAGGCAATCTTTCTCTCTTCATTTTCTCACTCATTTTAGTCTTGGAAAAACACCATTTACTTGTAACTTCAGTGATTTCTCATGTCTTCAAGACCAAGTAGTAGTTCTATTTCTATCCTTGCTTCCTAGTTCAATCCGTGCTGTTCTAAATACCTAGGACTTCTTTCTTTCTAACAATTTTTCATTTGACAATAAAAGAAAAAAATGCTCCAAATTAGGAGAGATAAATAATTCTTAAAAGCTAGTACCGTATTAATATAGAGATGCAAATCTATGATATACAACTCTTAACCATTGTAGCCTAATATAAAATGTACTTTGTGACAATCTTTTCTATTATAGCTCTCATGAGCACTAAACTAAAGTATGTCATGACATCATACTAGTAAAATATTATTTTAAGTACCTGTTAAATAAATTTATCTGATACCAATTAAAATTTATTGAACTGTTAAAATCATGACAATTAAAACTCATTAGGACTTTCCTAAAAAGGCAAGGCTGTTCCAGTACCTGGGTATAGAGGACAGAGAAAACAACCTGAGATGCAAAAATCCAATGTTGTGGAAGATGCTAAGTGTCTTTATATGAATAAGTGGTATTTTTCTGAGTCCTTGATCAGAAATCTGGATTGCCTTTGGAGAACTGCTTCCCAAACTTTTCTTTAAAATAGAGTTATCATTTTTTTGTTACTTTTACAATGGGGTGAGGTTGAAATAACGTGGGTCAAAGAATACCAGGCTAATTCCAATATAAACCAATTACATTAATCTTTATTATAAGGGGCAAACTCACAAATAGGAATGAGAAGTCTAAGCTCAGCTGTGTAGTGCACAAACCACACACACACACACACACACAGAGAGAGAGAGAGAGAGAGAGAGAGAGAGAGAGAGAGAGAATCCTGTGCCACCTGGGTACCCAAAAGGTCATGTTCTAACCTGTTCCCACATCTTAACAATCATTTGCTGACAAAGATTCCCCATCACCTTCCACTTTTGTCTAAATAAGAGAGTTCCAAACCCAATACAAAGATATACATAATAGGAACAAATATCAATAAAACCATAACTAACCTAAACAATATTAAGCAATGAACACATGCTAGATGTTTAATAAATATTCTATTCTAAAGAATATTCTATTCTTGCATTGGAAATGGCTTGGCTATATCATAAGAGGAAGGTAACTATGACTATCTAATCTTTAACCTTATTGAAGGCTTGAGAAGGGAGATAACATTACTGGAATAGGCAGAAAGTGCAATTAAACAGCTTCCAAAATGTGTGGTATATGACAGAGACAACTGGCTACCTAAGCAATCACTCAAAGTCTTATTTGCAGTGTTGAAGCCACCCACTTTGGCTAGGGCCTAGCATAACTGGCAGACCATTATTATAGGCAGAGAAAATATTAGAACCCTCTTACCCTGTCTTGGCAAGTTTTCACAGTCTTTTTTCCTGGGTCCCGCTTATCCAGTCAAGCCCTAACCTTGTCCCACCTCCTAAAATCATTGGCTGACAAAGATTCTCCATCATGGCAGGGCCCTTCACATCACTACAAAAGTCTTGTCCTCATTGAGCACTGCAAATGTTGTACATATGTCTTGGTCAAAAAACATGAATGTAAGAGTTATGCTGTTCCAAATGTTTTCAAGGCACTTAGGCGATATGTAAGATCAATTCACGATAACTAACAATATAGATCCTGTTTCATTTATTACTTTTAAATGTAAGAAGACTTCATTCTCATCTAAAAATTTTTAATCCTCCATTTCTATATCCCATAGTTATCCTGATGTGCTGAGACACCAAAACAATTTTCTCATATCTAATCATGTTTGGATCATTAAGTAGGCTGCACTTCTTTCCTTTCCTTATATTTCTCACTATTTATCAAACAAGACTCTGTCACCTTCTTTGAAAAATGATAATGATATGCATCTACAAATGAATGGAGATGCTTTTTATTTGCCTTTCGGTCTATGGATTATTTTTCTTAGTATATTATCTAGTAGGTTATCCAGATGTTGCAAGGAAGATGCTTGTTTGTTTCCTGCCCACCCAGCAGTTCAGACCCAAAATAACCACACAGATATAAAGTAGAAATAAATATTATAACTATAATTATTGCTTGATACCTGTTTTGTTAGATGTAATTTGACTATGTTAAAGTTAGAACCTTCCTTTTTCATTTAAACAGAAAAAAGGAAGTCATGTGGGATTCACCTCTGTATGCTGTGAATACCATTGGTGAATAAAGAAACTGGCTTGGACTGTGGGGAAAACTAAACTGAATTCTGGGAGAAAGAAAGCAGAGTCAGAGAGAAGCCATGAATCCCCACTGGAGCCAGATGAAACTTTATCCAGTAAGCCACAGCCACGTTGCAATGCACAGATTACTGGAGATGTGTTAAATTAAGATGTAAGCAAATAAGAAGCTAGAGCTAATGGGCCAAGCATTGATTTAAATAATATAGTTTCTGTGTGATTATTTTGGGGCTGAGCAGCCGAATACAAACAAGTGGCCTTATTAAAATATCTAGAGTCAAGTATACCAATATTTTTTTTCAGCTGGGTAAGTAGCATCTTATGATGCATATACACTCTCTATAATTACCCAGTTATCTATAGCTATGTCTTAGGTACCTAAAACCTTAGGCATTTTGAAAAAAGATGACATAAACACTATAAATAGCTCAGAGACATACACGTTTTTCTTTCTTTGGATACAGTTCATGAAACTGTTGAATCGCTTGCTAGTTCTAACCTTTGCATTGTAGAAAACTGTACACTGTTACCCAAAGTAGCTTTCAAGATCCCTGTCACTGGTACCATACAAACACCCCATTTCCTCTGTGCCCTAGCCTCTTATATTTTGTTTTTTTGATAATACCTTTCTAACTGGAAATAGATGGTATCTTACTGTGATTATTATTTTAACTTTTCTAACAGTTGATTGAAGGTAATTTAACACTTTTCATGATTTTCTTGGTCATTCAATGTCTTGTTTGTGAGTTATCTATTAAAATTGTTTCATCGTACATTGTTCTATTATTTTTTTCAGTTTCAGCATTTTAGGATGTTGCACGATAAATGGCACACCGTGAAAACTGAGACTTTAATAATAAAATGAATCTTGGATCAGGGGGAGGTGACAACAACTGGGTGATAGGAAATATCCATTGAGAGTATTAAGGAGCCAGAGAGATGTATAGAGAGACGTAGAGGAAAGAGTAGAAAGGGACTTGGAAACAGCAGTCTTTTAGGTTTGGCATGACGGTAGAGATGCTCTCCTCTGAGTCTCCAAACGAAACAGAATGTAAGGTGGTTTATTTTCTGACTCTCTGAGGTTTTCACTCCAGCGTCTGATTCCAGAGTCTTTACCGGTAGATAGAATAATAAAGATTTAGTTACAAACTATGTTTGGTGTCAAAGGCAGAACAAGTGAAGCATGTATCAGAAATACTGCCAGACCATTTTCTGAGCAGTGGGGCCCTGACTGTGGAGCTGCCGCACAAGGTAATTAAAATATCTGTAGATTCAGGTGTAGCCACTAATCCAATGGAAAAACAATGGTCTTGTACATAAAGACATCAGTCAGAAAAACATAGATAAACACATGAGGCACATATATGGACTGGTACATACAAAGTTTCCTTAAACATGTCACTCATATAAATTCACAATATACTTACAGTTCATAAATACATTACTCCCTGATACAATTAAGAGGGTCTTTGAATGTTTAATCCTGAATATATTTCCATGCTTTGGTGTATGACTACATATTCATACATGTGTATCTTACTATATTATATCAACTCTGAACTCACCCTACTGAAGTATTTCAGCTTTCTATCATTGATAATAGTGCTCAACGAATTCATCTGTTATGAGATATTTCCTATTGAAACACAGCCAGAAATCGTATTCAACTGTTTGTATTTCCAGTAACTCACTCAAAATAAAGCATATAATGTCCCTACAGTGGTAAAGTAGCACTTCTCCTTGCAAAGCATAAACAGCATTATGGGATTTTCTTTCACCTTCAATAGATATTCACATTCTATCATTGGGTTTCAAAACGCTAGACCTTTTATTAAACATTGCCTGAACTTGTTTGAACAAATAGTTGGTTGATTAAATAGATAATTTAAAAAATAAGGAAGAGAGAAAACTTTGTTTTCTAGGCCTGAGTAATTTGCAAGTAATATATATTTCACGATTATTTGTTTATATTGATTTCTCTGACCTTGTATAAAATGTTTCTGGGTCAAGCCTACAAGTTCTGTTAAAATAACCGTGCAACAACTCAGCATGAACATTATAATTCACTGGCTCTTTGGATGTGATTTATGTAAATACATTCAGTATTGAAGTTTCAGGTGTTTCTATGTTTGGATCCCCCTCAGAATTATTCTGATTAACTTACCACCTAACATCATGACTCAGAGCTGGCATTGAGTTGGAATCCCTGGCAAGCTACTCTCCTGTAACCTATCTATTAAATTAAAAGGCACTCTCCTTCAAAAGCCTTTCTATATCTGTATTTGTACATTCATTATGCAGAAAACCTCCTCAAAGCCCTTGATATTGTCAATAAGAAACTTCCAGAACTACTGGATAATGGCTCTGTGAAATATTTATCAACCCAATTCTGTCTGTGTGCTCCTCGGAGACTACCGTTTATGTCAGCAGTATGAATGGAAGTCCTTTAACTCATTGTCCCACTGCAATCAATTGTGCTGGACAAGGCTCCCTATTTGAAGCCATGTGATCTCACATGAAGAATAATAACAACAATCATTGCTTTTGACAAAATTATTGCTTTTTATGTCAAATAATCTGCAGGCCTCTGCTGTATCACTTTTTTTTCCTCAAATAGTCATATAACTACAATTCTTTGCTTTAAAATAGATGTTATTCTCATGATTCCCATTATCTTCATGCTTCAAAATAATATTTTTATTGTTATCTGTCAAAACAGAACAGAGTAAAATAAATGACCTTTACATCAAGAATTATTCTCTTGTATGTTCTTATTAACCAAAATATATTATGATTTAGAATTCTATTCAAGCCAACATTTAATTGTTTGGAGCTAATAGCATAAGATTGTCAGACATAAACTTTAAAATACAATTATATTGCTAAACATGATCAATTCTAATCACATGTGCTTATATGTTAGTAGAAACAGGAAACACGTTACAGTGTTAATGGTTTTAGACACTTAGACTGCATTTAATGTGCATCTAGATTGATTTATCTGTATCAAGCACACGGTAACTATATCCAATGCTTCATTAGATAAGAAATTCTTCACACTAAGGAAAATATCATTTAATGTGAGAAAATTAGTAGTTTATGTATCACATAATTCAAAACATGAAATTTAAAGTATTAATTAATATTTGTATTACACCTTCATCATTTCTTATGCACATTCTTTTCTACATTGTATAGCAAAAACAGAAGTTATCACCATAAAACTTGATAAACTAAGGCACATGTATAATTAACCTGATTTAAATTCTATACAATGTATACTGGTATCAGGATAGTACAGAATTGATTATGTTAAAATATTTTCCTAGATCTTTCAATTAGTGTAATTTGATGTTCATTCGTTTTAAAAATGATTACAAAATATGTAGGGTCTTACTGAGAAAAATATGTTTAAATATATTTGCAAAAAATAAATAACAAATTTTTGTTCTAGGATTTTTTAAGAAATTAATATAATTATAATCTTGATTTGTGTGAATCATACAAATTTTAATATTATACAAAGAAACTTGAGTTTTAAGTGGTTCCTGTTTAGGTTTTGTTTCCCAGATGTTGGACTAATTATGAAAATAGTATTTGCTGCTCTTCTTGCTTTTATTGTCTAAGTACTCCTGGGCTGTTAGGACTGTTATTCTAATTTCCACTTTTGTTGCACTTTCAAAAAGTAACTTAACTAATATGACAAAATTATCAGGTAGCTTTCAGTCTACAAAGCAGACAGTCTTTTTCATCTTTGCTTAGGCCTTACTTGGGAATAGAGAAGCACTCCGCTGAAGATGGAGCAGGTAAAGCCTTGTTGGAGGAAGTGTTTCACTATGGAGGCAGGTTTTGAGGTCTTATATATGCTCAAGCCATGTCCAGTGTCTCATTTCACTTCCTGTTGCCTCAAGAATAAAGAGGAAGCTTCTTCTGTAGCTCCTATCTAGCATGATGTCTGCCTCCACACTGCCATGTTCTGCCATGATGGATGACTAACCTATGAAACTGTAATTCACTCAATTAAATGTTTTCCTTTATAAGAGTTACAATGGCCTTGGAGTCTGTTCACTGCAATAGAAACCCTGAGTAAGGCACCGACTAAATCTAAACCCCACTTTTTAAGCTAGACTGGCTTGCCCCCTAGTTTCTTATAACTTTCCTGCCTACACCTCCAATTTCTTGATTGTAGGAAATCATTTTCTATTCACATGAGTGCTAGCATTTGAAAACAGATTTCCAAGCTTTTACAAGTGCCCTTACCCAATGACCCACATCCCAAACCCTTTCAGTGTATTTTGAGTGTAAAATTGAAGGATTTCTTACTGATATTCTCATGTATTTTGTTCATATTCTCCCTTCTTAAGTTTTCTTATCCCACAATTATCTTT
>NC_022028.1:15498669-15503213 GCF_000317375.1 Microtus ochrogaster
GCCCGGCTGCATGTTTACATACATGTACATTTCTAGGAACAGAAAAATGATAGAATGGTGAGGATAGAAAAGAGAGAAGAGACTAGACAGTAAATCCATACCTGACAATGTCTGGGAGGCCAGGAACTAGAAGTTGGATAGCCCTGGGACCTATGGGCAAAATAAAAATGACTGACAAACAAAAAAGTCAATGAAATGATTCATATTGATATTCTGCTATATTCATAGGCAGGAACCTCACACAATTGTCACCAGATAGTCTTCCTCTAGCAGCTAATGAGAGCAGGTGCCAAGACCCACAGTGATCGTGGAACACCAGGGTAGTTTGGAAGGAAGTATTGTAGGAGTCAGGGGTAAAGAAGGATACCAGGAGAACAGGGCCCACAGAATCAACTAAACAGCGCTCATAGGAACTCACAGATGGTTCCCAGAAGCAGGGAGCATCAATGGATCTGTGCTAGATTCTCTGCATATACGCTTTGGTTGGAGAAGAATAGCAGCGTATTTGATTTTGACTGACTCAAGCAGGCTACTTGACTCCTCTTACATTTTCTCCTTCACTTTTGATTGCTTAAGCACATTATCAATCTCATTTACATGCTACTCTAAATCATTTAGATCTGTCAGAGCCTTTTCCTCTTAATGAACAACATATCTTGCATGACTCAGCAAAAATACTGAAGTCCCATATCAATCCCCTGGTCCCTGATGAACCAACATCTTCTTAGCTTTCATCTGAGCATGACCAGGTCTGACTTCTTGGATTGAATAGCAACCACTGCCTTGGTCATCATACCCAGTTACTTCCTGAAATGTCAACCCATTTTCTAGCTTAATTAGTCTTATATTACAGGCTATGAATGAGAACATAAACTGATCATGACCAAGGTTCCGTAAGAGCTCTTATTATTCAGTCCATTGGGGACTTATTTTTTTCCTGTGGCCTCAGATTAAGAAACCTCATTTGGTCTTAGGGATGTACTGTTAACCTATATTACTTATTTTCTCTGCTTCCACAATAATGATATTGATTCTATCCACTGCTGATCTCCTAAAACCTAATTAGAATCCCATGAGAGACTCTCCCATTTCATCATTAAAAACTTTTCCAAATTCCAACAGTTCAAAAGTAGACTATTATCTGATAACCAGAGCCCCCCATGTGTGTGTATTTTGCCAAAGATTACAGGATGCCTCTCATCAGACTGGAAAACGTAAGATACATTTCTGTTCACTTATATATGGGCAATAAAATATCTTGTATACTAGCAAAAATATGTGTTTTTACATACATGGTGAAGTATGGCCATTTCTGGACTTCCCCTGCAGATGCCTTGTCCAAAGTTTAGGTTCAGTTGTATCTTTCATCACCTCCAGCAGAGAGAGAACAAGGCTGTCTCCCAATCTCAGCTTTGTTTTGGTGGTAGTCTACATTCAGGTACCAAATGTTACATAAATATTTTTTGAGGAGTAAAATAATGATTATACTTTTCGAATACAGAATAAAAAAGAGACCAAAGAAACAGTTACACCCAAGTGCAGCATAGTAATACAAAGAGCTTAATTAAGGTTTTATGTAGGATCCAGGGTTAAAGGTAACATATAGGAGCATGAGCCACATAGAGGCAATATCAATAATGAAGAAAAATACCCCTCAGCTAACTTATCTTTAGTAAGGCCTGTGGCCTTGGGAGCCT
Source organism: Microtus ochrogaster (assembly GCF_000317375.1). Taxonomy (NCBI): domain Eukaryota; kingdom Metazoa; phylum Chordata; class Mammalia; order Rodentia; family Cricetidae; genus Microtus; species Microtus ochrogaster. The sequence continues at coordinate 15,500,367 of NC_022028.1, forward strand.
CTACCCCTAGGAAATATTGTTCCTTGTCTCTGGATCTCTGAGAGAGTTGGGGTCTTTCAAGACTAGCATTCCAATGACTATTGATTGTCCATAAACCTTGGGAAAGGGACTTTGTGAACTCTACCCATCTCTATGAAGGGAAAGTCCATGGGCCCAATGTTGTGAAGATCAACAACATTGATCTTAGGTAATCAAAGCTGCTGACACTTCAAGAGGACAATAACTATGCAGTGTCCAATGATCAACAGTCCAGAACATTTTCCCACTCGTGAATTCCAGGTTCTTAAGAGGCTATAAAAGAAGTGGATAGGAACTTATGGGCAAAATAAAGTGCACTAAGCTTCATCGACCTCATGGGAAGCAATGGTGTTTTTCCAACCTTCCACTTTCAGGATTCTAAGAAATCATGTCCCACTTAATTATGGAAAAGACATAAAAAGCATTAAGATTTGGAAGTTGCATTGATGGGAATGATCATTTAAAAAAATTCAGATTAATGTGAAAATAATTCACCAATTCAATTACCTGTGGAAATGAAGATGGGAGTTGACCACGTGATTGATGACAATAATGGAAGGTAGAAGGGGAACAAAGAGTTTAATTGAGTGTGTGTAGGAAGACAAAGCTGCAGCTTCAGTGAAAACCAAAGTCAGATAGCAGGCTCTCCCCAATGACAGAGTTTTTAAAGGATTTGGTGAAGGAAATATTCAACTCAGATGTGTAATATAACATCTTCAAAGGGAAGTGAACAATGATTAATCCAAGGTTATACAAGTCCATAAAATACGTTACAATAGTCCATAAAGCAGTACATTTTGTTTGTGATTTGTGAGTTAATAATCTGTAACAAGCTTCTCTTCAGTACATTTTACTCTCATTTATCAAGTTTCTATTTTACCCAGGGGACTAAGTGTTTGATGTGGCAGCTAACATAGGGATAGCTTCACTCCTGAAGCTGGGAATAGTTTCATCATAAAATGCAATTAAAAACAATATAGAAAATAATCATATATACTTTGTATGTAAAAATCTCAGAAAATAAAAATTCAGACATTAAAATAAAGACATATCATATTTATTTTAACATATTTTAAAATTCTATAAAAAATCTTTTAAAAATGATTTGTAACCATAGTTCATCATTGAAAATGTTCTTTATTGACTAAGTTCTCTGTCCCACCCAGTCCTGCCCAGTCAGGCAGATATACAAAGATATACACAGAGATCTATATTAATTATAAACTGATTGGCCCAGTAGCTCAGGCTTGTTATTAATTAATCCTTATAATTTATATAATCAATAATTCTTGTCTGTGTTAGCCATATGACTTGGTATCTTTTCCGGCAAGGCAGTAACATCTTGCTTGCTCTGTGTCTGGCTTCCTCTCTGTCTGGGTGATGACTGCAGACTGAAACTTTCCTCTTCCCAGAATTCTCATAACCCCTGCCTCTACTTCCTGCCTGGCTACTGGCCAATCAGCACTTTATTAAAATACAATTGGCAGGGTCCAGACCAGTGTCCCACAGCAATATTTATTCTTTCTATTCCTCCACTGAAGTTTGCATGCATATGTTAGCAACAAGTAATACTATATAATATTTATGCCCTACATATTAATTTGCAGACCCCATACATATGTTTATGTTAGTATCAAACATATTATTTTCAAATAGTCATATTCTGCCTGTAAGTGTTTTTTTCAAATGATATTCCACCTAGATTTGTTTATTTTATTAAGTCACACATACACTCATAATAAAGTGATATGCCTTAGACATTTTGTGGTTTTGTTCTAATTCAAATTATTTCTTGGTCACCAATTTATGGAACCAGAAATCCTGAATAAAATATGTAAATTATTTTGTTTTGAGGAAAAATAATAGTCTTATCACAATATAAGCGACATTACAGATTTAGCTGCCAATACAAAAATATTTCCTATTGTAATTCCAACAAATATCAGGATGTTCTAGATTAGCAAAATATCAATAGGCATGCATACTCATTTGGAGGGAGGATTCCACTGAGTACACAATATCTTCTCTAACAAAAGTCGAAGCTGATTTAGTCAAATGAGTTAGGCCACTTCAATTAACATCTCTCCTGCAAGTCCTCCATTCTGAAGAATGCAGCTTGACGAAGGGGCCTCCCTGTGGATGCCATTTTGCTCTTGTTTAAAGTAAAGGGTATCTAAATATGGTTCCACTGGTGAATACAAAGTTGGTTCCAGGCACAGAAGAGGAAACTTTATTTTGAAAAATTAGGGGCAGCAATACATCCTCTTTGCATTAAGATGAACTGTATCTTTTTGTTTCCCTAGGAACACTTTTTATTTATTTATTTATTAAAGATTTCTGCCTCCTCCCCGCCACCACCTCCCATTTCCCTCCCCCTCCCTCATTAGCCCAAAGAGCAATCAGGGTTTTCTGCCCTGTGGGAAGTCCAAGGACCACCCACCTCCATCCAGGTCTAGTAAGGTGATCATCCAAACTGCCTAGGATCCCACAAAACTAGTACGTGCAGTAGGATCAAAAACCCATTGCCATTGTTCTTGAGTTCTCAGTAGCCCTCATTGTCTGCTATGTTCAGAGAGTTCAGTTTTATCCCATGCTTTTTCAGACCCAGGCCAGCTATGTATTACCAGTGAGGTAAGCCAGACCCAAAAAGAGGAACATGGGATGTACTCACTCATATTTGATTTCTAGCCATAAATAAAGGACATTGAGCCTATAATTCGTGATCCCAGAGAAGCTAAATAAGAAGGTGAACCCGAAGAAAAACATATAGGCATCCTCCTGAATATCAACCTTCATCAGGCGATGAAAGGAGACAGAGACCCATACTGG
>NC_022028.1:15503313-15522309 GCF_000317375.1 Microtus ochrogaster
TCACTCATATTTGGTTTCTAGCCATAAATAAAGGACATTGAGCCTATAATTCGTGATCCCAGAGAAGGTAAATAAGGTGAACCCGAAGAAAAACATATAGGCATCCTCCTGAATATCAACCTTCATCAGGCGGTGAAAGGAGACAGAGATCCATACTGGAGCACTGGACTGAAGTCTCAAGGTCCAAATCAGGAACAGGAGAGAGAGCACTAGCAAGGAACTCAGGACCGCGAGGGCTGCACCCACACACTGAGACAATGGGGATGTTCTATCAGGAACTCCTTGGAACACTTTTACATAATTATTTTTAAGGCGTTTTACTTTAAGCTTAGCATTCAGTTTTTTTCCATATCTATCAATGTATCTGTGTATTTTAATGAGTTTTGCAGACACATGCACATTAGTACTTCACGGAAACTTATAGATGTAGTCACTGTTTGAGTGACCTCATTGAAAAAAACATAAAAAGCCTTTAAAACAGGCATCAATGTATAGGCCACAAGCTACCTCATGGCCTTTAAGAATAAAGGAATATATTTTACTATGATATCAGCAGTAAAATAGTAACTAATCTTGCCAATTTAAGGAGTGATGATTAGAACAAAGTAAATAGCAGATGGTGATCTAGGGCAGTGGAATAACCTGATAGATCCTAATTGATCTTGATAGTGAAAAACAAAGGAAACAGATCAAAAACACTAATAATCCTCTGAAACTTCCTTCTCAGATAAAGCAAGAAAGGTCAAAGTACATGTAAACATATACTTAAACTTTCTATCCTATTAAACTACAGTGCTCAATAAAGTATCAAATTAATACCAGCACGAATCCAGTTTTCTGTATATTATTAGAATTTCCATTTAAACCAACCACTACACATTAAAATGGAGTCCCAAAATGAAGAGTAAGTGTAAGGTTCTAGAGAACAGGGATTTCTAAGGAATGATCTAGAAAGAAACTGTAATTTGTACATTCTGAAATGAGAAAATGGTTTGGGGGATTAATAATTAAAGAAATATGTTTTAGATGAAGTGACAGTCTCCTTAAAGTGAAATTACGTGACATTATGGAAAGTTTACAAAAGGTTTAGTGTCACTTGCTATCAAGGGTGTAATTGAGTAGTGTGCTATATGAACAGAAAGGTCTAGCTGTTCTTATTTTGAACGCAATAGAAATGTCTTGAATAAAGATGCAAAATATATATTGTTATTTATTTGCCCAATTAAGTGTAATGGAAATGCTGAATATAATACCCTTTTAGGCTTGATAATGTTAATGTTCCAGATGATTTCTGAGAAGGGCTGTTATCTAGACTTCACCTCCTCACACTAGGTTAAAATTTTGTGATGAACTATCCGAATATCATTAGATTAAAAAATTCTGACAATGGTCAAAGGAGAAGTTTAGGAGCATACCTATCACAAAAAAAATACCACAAAAATATATCCCTTAAGGAAAGCCAGGATACCAGGGTGGTTGTAGAACACACCTTAATCCCAGCTTTTGGGAGGGAAAGGCAGTTGGATCCCTGTGAGTTTGAGGCCAGCCTGATCTCTGGTCGAAAAAAAAACAAGATCCAGGATGGCAAGAACTGTAATACAGGAAAACCTTGTCTTGAGACAGAAGGAAGGAAGGAAGGAAGGAAGGAAGGAAGGAAGGAAGGAAGGAAGGAAGGAAGGAAAGAAGGAAGGAAAGAAGGAAGGAAGAAAGAAATGGGAGATTTCCTAAATTTGGAAATAATTGATAATGAATTTTTTTAATTGATTTTATTGAGCTCTACATTTTTCACTGTTTCTCTCTCTTCCTTTCCCCTCTCCCTCAATCTTCTTTCTTGGTCTATAAGGTCCCAATTTACTCAGGAGATCAGGTCTTTTTCGACTTTCCATGTGGATTAGATTTATGTATGTCTTTCTTAGGGTCCACATTGTAGTCTATGTTCTCTGGGATTGTCATTTCTAGTCTGGTTTTCTATGCTACATGGTATTGACCTAAGCTCTCTGCACATAAGTTACAATTTTATAACTTGGTCTTCTGGAACTCCTAACAGTAGGAGCAGGGCCGGTCTCTGACTCTATTATCTGCTTCTGGGATGCTTTTTCTCTTACCCTGTTGCCTTGTCCAGCCTATATATACCTAGTCTGGCTGTAACGTTATAAGCCTTGACAAAGCCTTCACCGTGATAATTGCAGAGAGAAATAAAATATAGCTTCTAAATGTGGAATAGCCTTCACTACTCTCAATTCTCTATTTTCTATGACCATCTGCTTATCAGTAAGGAGAATCCTAGTGACAATAATTAGGATTGTCACAGTAATAGTGTAATACAAACACCTTGTTTATTACTTTTTGCTTTGCAATTTAAGCTAATGAAGCAATGTCTCCAACTCCTCATTTCCAGACCAGAGTTTGCACCTTTCCACAAGAATTTGAGGTTCTCCACTTTTGTCCACTGTGATTTGTCATCAGACTCAGTTTGACCAGAGACTATGAATAAAATACAGAAGAAACAGTCTCAGCCTCTATCTTGGAACATATTCCACATTCCAACTTATTTCTAAAACCCTGGTCTTTGTTACCAGGATCTGTCCCACCTATGCACAAACAAACAAACCAAAAAGGAATTCAGCATGTGGTGTTCTATAGCATCACTAAATAATGGGCCAAATAAACAGGCAACTAAGCTCATTTCTCCAAAGGCCCACTAGTCCATTCACCTCTGAGGATCATTGCTATTTTAGGCCACTGGGTGTGAAGATGAGCCCTTGTACTGCATACAGTGTTCCATCTCAGATCAACTTTAGAATAACGTTCTGTTCTGTACTGTGGCATTTAAAGTATGTTACATTCGGATAATAATCTAGGGAGGACAATAAAGACTCTCATAGTTACAATGAATTGTCAAAACTAAACAGACACACACACAAACATCTAAATTTTCATATTTTTTCTATATTTGGTAATATTCACAAATCTGACAGTGCTCATTATTTATATTAAGAAATAAAAGAAAACTTTATAACTTTCTATATAAACTATTAAAAACTACTAATCATTGATTTGTATGCATTGAGAATATTGCTGAATATTGAGTATTTCTCTTCATCAAATTTTCAGGTATTTTTTTTTCTTTCCAGGTCAGAAAGCATATTTTCACAGGTTTTTTTTTTCAACTCAAACAAGCTTCAGTATTTTATCTAACACTGCACATCTATGAAAGAAGAAAGAAACTGCAGGTAACACTATTCTGTTCTTACTTTATTGATCAGTAAAAGCAAGCTCAAAAATGTTAAATCACCTACCCCAAACAAAAGAAGCAGGTGGGCATTATGATCCTTTCAAACGTTCACATTCAATTCGGTGTCCAACACATGCAATTTTCAGTGAAGTTGAGCAGTAATACTTTGTGCAGTGCAACACTCAAAACATTTTATAGGCCTTTGTAAATCCTTTTGCTCCCTATGAAATTGGAAAATCAAAATGTTTTATAGATAGCACAATGAATCATGATGATTTGTTCTGCATTTACAAAATGCTTACACATCAAAATACCCAATGCATGTCTGTTAACTCTCAGCATTTACGAAGCAGCATTTCAGGCAAAAAGTGTTTCAGTATTGGATAAGTAAGCTAACAACCAAACTCTCCTCCTTGTATATCGCCTTTCCATCCTTTCCTTGAGAAATCCCTGTCCAGTTTTTATAAAGATAAATTATTATGCTTTTCTTCAGAGCTTTGAAAAGATGTATGATTCCAGAATCAAATCAAATATTTTACAAAGCCTATGTATTTGAATGTCAGTAAATGTGTGAGTTCTTTACGCACTTAAAATTGTCATGCTTAAGTTGTAAAAGTAAAATTGAGGTTACTTTAGAGTAAGTATAAAAACAGGAAAGAATCTGTTGTATAAAACAAGACCAGTATGTGTCCTTTACACAAAGATGTGCTACACTATGCTTTGTTTGAGATCTACTTTATGTCAAAGACCAGAGCTGTTAAACTATTGCCTTATCAAGAATAGATCTCATCAAGTTATAGGACTTTAAAAAAAAGGGAAAAACCTATGAAGAAAGTAAGATCAGTAGTCTGATTGTAGAAGGAATTAAACAAAACGGAGGCAGTGTATATGATATATATGTCATTCATTGATCATAATCTATAGGCTTCCTAATGATGTAAACAGTATACTCTGCATGAAAATGACATCAGTGTCACGGAGTACATAAAATGTTTGATTTGTGAAGAATTTTGATAGATTAGGATGTTATATACCTCTGAGAACCTGAAGTATTTGTAAAATTTTTGTGTAATTTTACTAAATTTGGATACGTTTCAAAATTTAGAAGTCTTTTGTACTAGAATGCAGCTTGATAATATGTCAAATGTATCCTTTTTAAAAAACGTGTTAATATTTTGTCAAAATATTACAGGCATAATAGATTAAAATCTGTGCTTCTTTTTCAAATATAACTATGGCATGTTTTATATATTCTATTGACATCTTTATGATCTATAGTTAGGGAGGAATATACCCTAGTAGATTTCTGTACCACTTTTTTGAAAAATTTTAGCAATATTTAACACACTACTATAAAGGGTGAAAAAAGAAATCGGAACAGAACAGGAAGGTTTAAATTGGGATGGAAGAAAAAAGGGCAAAGTTAGATATGTGTCTTATAGAAATATGCTTATTCAATATAAACAATATTTGTTCATGTATTCCTTTTTCTTTTTAATGTATTTAATATTTCTATCATGTTTTCCTCATTACAGAATATTTTAGGATCAAAACGATTATAAATAAGTCATTAAACTTCCTTTAATTTAGTCAATACATATTAAAGTATTTGCCATAGAAAGTGACAAATATTTGAGAAGATAAATATCCTTTTCCTTAATTAGACATTAAATGAATTCAGGCAATATATTGTATTCCATGAACATTGAATTTCACATTTTCACATATTTCTGAAGAAGATAAGCTTGGTTTAGATTTAGTAATTGAATTAGGTTGAATTTTAAATACGGCTTGTAGTTACTGAAACTCAACTATGTGTTAAACCCATTAAGAACTTAAAGGTCCCTGAGGCAACTAGAATTAAAACTGCTATCCTTGTTCATCTGTCATTGAATCTCAGAACAATTTTCAGTGAAATAATATATGTGAATTTCATTAAGCAAGTTGGAAATCAAACGTGATTCCTTAAGGGTTATAGTCCCTGTTCTTTTTATAGTCTTAACCATCGTGATACTGTATGCTTATTTCTTGTGTGCTTTCAACAAATCATGATAAATAAGAAATGAAATTCAAGGGCAAAACCTTACTCCTTCCTAAGGGATGAGCAATTTAAGTTCTAAAATAAATCCACGTGCCTGTCCACGAAAAAGCTAGTAGCCATGTCTGACCTCTTTTATTCACATTTCCTATTAATTTAGGTGCTTTACAGTAACTATGTGCTCACTCCTGTGAACATCTTTGGGGTTGCTGTACTGTGCTGCTGAGCTGAGTATAAACTCTAAATTTTTAACTCCGCAAATTTTACTTTGCAGTTATCTAAGACTAAAAAAAGAATGGCTATTTTCATCTTTAATTTTTTTTTTTTTTTTACATTTCCCAATTTCCTGCAAATGTGAAGAAGGCAGTGTCTCAGAAAGGCAGGTGCTGTAACAGGATATCACATACAGTTTTCATTGATTTGCTTTCTCTAACGGATTTCTAATTACTTTCACAAGACACTGATTGAAAGCGCGGCTTCTCTCCGTCACTATCAGAAGTGCTCTGGCTGGTTTTATTTATTTTTTTTTTTTAAGGGTAGACGATGATTGTTTTCTTCCACACTTCCCCTCAGCCATCGATCATGGACATTTAGAGAAGAAACTATTTTCATTTGTGTCAATTACCAGTGCCATTCATTTTGAAATAAATTAGCCACATCCTGAATAGGAGAACATGTGTCTCGTTATTTTGAGCAGCAGTGATGTGTGTGAATTTCCACAAGAATCCCAACAAATCATTCTTTCCTGAGAAGGGTATAATTTTAGCAGGGCAAAAACATTTATATTAATAAGGTTAAGATGTGTGACTGACAGGATAAACACTCTTCATGGTTAAAATGTGATGTGGAATATTATAATTCCTGCTAAGATTCTAATGATATAATTAACATTTTAAATATATTAAAATTATCATTAGGTGTAAGATCATGACTTGTTCTTCCTGACTTGAACAATCTCTAGAAAAGTAAAATATGATTCTTTACAATTATAAGACTATAAGAAAACTCTAATATATTACAATGTTTGCATACCAAAAATTTATATAAAAAATTTTATATTTAAGCATGATTAAATCAATATTAAATACTTTGCAGCGAATGAGCTAGGTTTATCTCAGTCAAAAACTAAAATATACATAGGCTTTAAACATTAACAAGAACTCAAATAATGCACACTTAATATCGGAATTTCACGTTTCCCTCAAAGTATCTGCATGTCATCTCCTTTTCCATCTCTGTACAGCACTAGACTACAAGTGATAGTAAATTTTGTGTGTGACCTTGACAGGCCTACAGAATATCCAGGGGCTGGCTATTCACTAGTTCTGAGTAAACCCCAGAGGCCTTAAATGTAGGACAGGTAGAATTACCCAAGGGAGAATACACCAACTGGTTCCCGTGTTTCTAATTTAAAAGGACCTGCATTGTGGCCAGTCCATATACACTGGAGTCTATAAATGTGAAGTGTGCTGCTTCTTGATAAGTTTCTACGGTCTTTATCAATAAATATGGTACTTCTATATAATTGGTTTTAATATAGAACTCTCATATTACTGTGAAATTGCACTTTATCTTGCACGACAGTGAATGAAAGATTACATAACTCCTGTTTGCTCTTAGAAATGGCCAGCCTAGCTGACACAGCTGTTATGTTAATGGTAATTGGGGGTTAAATGAGAATGGAGCTATCCAGGAAAAAAATTTCCATAACCTTTGCATCTAATATCAGACTTAAGAAGTAATTTTCTCCTATGCTGAATCCAAATTTTTTCATGAGTTCATATGGAAGAATATGGTAATACACTTTTATCTATCTATCCAGCATTAGCTTTCATAATTCTTTTGTTCACTTGCTGTGTTTCTCAGCATAGTTTAGTAATAGAAAATAGGAGAAACAAAGAGGAATTCCAATCTATGTGTTTGCAATATACTTAAAGTTATTCTGTTAGACACATGTATGCATAAGAGTGTGTAACATACATGCAAAATATTCATGCACACATGCACAAATAGTCCTAAAAGTGCATTGATGGTTAAAATAAACTTACCACAAACATAATTAATAAATATTTATAAAAGAACAGTTTTAAAACTCTAAGGAATATTTAGTGTCTCCTTGCCAGATTTGTTTGGAGTAGATTAAATATACTATAGAGACATCATTATTTCTGTAATTGCTATTTCTAAGAGAAACGTTTACAGAGTATAAATTGGACAGTAAATTGACTATTGTCAGGAGTACTGGGAAACTTGGCATCTGGAACTGTGTGATTACATTCCGTTTCTTCCTTCTAAAACTAGTTATATGGCATAATTTCAGATAAAATAAAATCTAATGAAAGGTATCTAAGGATGGCTTAAGTAATTATTGTTATTTATTAAGATATATGCTTATGCAGTCATCAAATATACTGAGTTACACTGTGGAAGCATGTACTTATACGATTAATTCTGTTTTTAATACTGGTTTGCAGTGTGTAAAAATCATTACCAAGAGTTGTTTGTTTTCTAGTCGGCACTCTCTATCAATGTTCAATATTTAGCTTCGGACTAATTTCCTCCAAAATGACATGAATAGTAGTTTGAAAAAAATAAGCTTTGAAAAATAGCACATAGGTTTCAAAAGCAGCCAATACTGTGGGAACAAAGAATTTGACTATGGAGAAAACTCACTGATGCAGATTAACATATCTGAAGCTCTTGTGAGGTATTTGCTGAAGCCCAACTACTGCAGAAAGACCTACCAGGAAAAAAAAAATGTTCACAATATTTTGTAAAGAAAATTGAAACTTTTGATTTTGAAGGTATCTTAGTTTCCAGAAAATAGAATACTGGGCTGGGGTGGAGTAAGTTAGAATTGAACCTAATATCCTACACAAATTTCTTCTTGAGGTAACCATAAATCATATGCAGAATAAAAATGGAACAGCCACAGAGAGATCAAACAGAATGCACCTGACACCCAAAAATAGAATTAAGTGGAGATTTCATTTTCCTTATAGCACTGAAAATCAGGTAAGCATAAAAATGGGAAACTATGGAGTCATAGGAAGAGAAAGGATCACCACACTCTGACATTAGTGAAGCTTGTGAATCTGAGAATTAAGAATTTTAATATATTTGCCATGAAGTTTTCAAGCAGACACAGCATTCTTTTAATATAGAGACATTTTAAATAATGAGGTTAAAATAATAGTGAATTAAGCTTATGCCTAAGTGTATACAGACTTTATTCTTCACCAGTTATAATTTTCTGATTTTTATAAATCTTACTAGAAAGTTTACTTAAAGTAAAAGACATGCTCTACCCCACTTTGTAACCCTGGGGGCTTATGTCTTTAATTTTATCAGATTATAATCAGATCCATGGCACTTCTGGACAACCTACATTTTCAGTCATAAAAAAAGTGGGAAGGTGGGCAGATATGTTGCAAACCTTCAAGGCCGTCATTTAGGAGGCAAAAGAAGTCATATCTCTGAGATATAGGCTAGCCTGGTTTATAGAGTGAGTTCCAGGACAGCCGGGACTTCACAGAGAAAACATTTTTTTTCATAAATCAAACCTAAACTAAACTAAACTTAACTAAAAGTGAGAAACAAGAACTGAGTGGTTACTTAGAAATTTACTAGTAATAAAATTCTAGATGTCCCCAAATGCTATATATAGTTATAACTGGAATATTTAAAAATGATTCTTCCCTGATGAGCATGCACCCAATCTTAAATAAGGCCTCATATATTTTTTTTTCTGAACACCTCATTTTCTATTTTTGATAAACATCATCTTTGCACACAGTGGATTGTCCTGAGTTTTGTTCTGCTATGAAGTCTAAAATGTGACTTTTCATGGGTGGAGGTCATTAAAAATTTTGGAAACACAAGTTCCACTATGCCCCCAAGCTCTCCTATCCTCCTGAGATCTCAGGGGAACTCTGAAACACAGGCTGCAACTACCCATAGAGAACCAAGAGAGGAACTCTGAAGCACAGACTGTGACTGCCCAGAGTGGATCAAGAAAATGAACTAAAGAGGAGACCAAGAGAGTAGAACACAGGAGCAGGTCAAAAGAGACCTCTGCAGTTCCCTGACACAGTACAGTGACAGCACAAAGGAGACCTAGAACAGTTCCCAAAGACACAGACAGCAACTGCAAGGATTGGACAAAAAGGCAAAAACAATGCTGACACCATTTGCAGAAAGAGATGGGTAGGCACCAAAGCAAGAATTCATTCAACAACCTAAAAAACAACATGGTGGAAGCATAGTCCATTCAGATTGGCATGGTCCCCGTGGAACATGTCCCAAATACAAGGGCACCCACATATGTTAAAGAAACATTACTTAAACTTAAATTGCTCATCAAACCCCACACACTCATAGTAGGAGACTTCAACACTCCACTTGCCCCAGTAGACAGGTCAACCAGACAGCAACTTAACAGAAGAATAAGAGAACTAACAGATGTCATGATTCAAATGAATTTAACAGACATCTATCTATAGATCATTACACCAGAACACAACAGAATATACCTTCTTCTCAACACCTCATGGAACCTTCTCTAAAATTGACCACATAATTGATAACAAAGCAAACTTCAACAGATACAAAAAAACAAACAACAAAAAATGTTTGATTAACCTCCTGTATCTTATTGGATCACCATGGTTTAGAATTTAATAACACTAGTTGCAGAAAATGTACAAACTCATGGAAATTGAACAGAGTTCAACTGAACAACCTCTGGGTCAAGAAAGAAATAAAGAAATTAAACTTCCTAGAATTCAACAAAAATGAAAGAACAATGTACCAAAACTTATCAGACACTATAAAAGCTGTGCTAAGAGGAAAGTTAATAGCACTAAGTGCCTACAAAAAGAAAGTGGAGAAAACTCATACTAGTGACTTAATAGCACACCTGAAAGTTTTAGAACAAAGGCAAGTCGACTCACCCAGAAGGAGAAGAAGACAGGAAGCAATCAAATAGAGGGGTGAAGTCAATAAAATAGAAACAAAGAAAACAATACAGAGAATCAATGAAACAAAGAGCTTGTTGTTTGAGATAATCTACAAGATAGACAAAACCCTATCAAAACTAATCAATAGGTAGAGAGAAAACATCCAAATTAACAGAATTGGAAATAAAAAGGGGAAGATAACAATTGACACCAAGGAAATCCAGAGAATCATTAGGTCTACAAAATACTACAAAAACCTGTACTCCACAAAATTGGACAATGTAAAAAAATGGACAATTTTCTGGATAGGTACCTTATACCTAAATTAAATCAAGACCAGGTGAACATTTAAATAGACCTACAACCTGCAAGAAAATAGAAGCAGTCATCAAAGGTCTCCAAACCAAAAAAAAGGCCAGGGAGAGATGGAATTCTACCAGAACTTCAAAGAAGAGATAATACCTATACTCCTCAAATTTTTCCACACAATGGAAACAAAAAGAAAATTGTGAAACTTGTTTGTAAGAACTGACATCTACCCTGGTAGCCAAACTGGAATTGGTATGTAAAATTAAAAAAAAAAGATTGCTTTCTTTATTTAAAAAATAAAAACGAAAAGACCGTACTTTAAAGAGAAGAAAAGGGTAGGCGCTCACCTCAGGCTGTAGTTCTGAGTCCTATCTTCAGCTACACCACTCCTGAGATGAAGACAATAGTGTACAGAAAGTTGCTGCTCATTATCACACACAACTTTATCATACATCTACAGTACCATTCTTGAACCAGGGATCATTGGGGAAAGGAGGAGAGGAAAGGGAAAAAAGAAGTTTTAAGTGAGATTGCATCTCTGACAAATAACAGAAAGGCTACATCCATAAAATCTTGTCAATATGGTTGCCTAGAAAAGACCTGAAAAGCATGACAACGTTTGATGGATCAAGTATGGAAGGGGAAGATCCTGCGTGGCCTCAAGACTAGACAGAAACTAAAGTCAACTATAGAATGAGGAGAGCGGGAGAAATGATCGTTCTTAGGGAAGAATTCCCACCCCATTATTTATCCAGTACGAAGGCTGGAAGAACAAATGTTAACTTTAATATTGAGAAAAGGAAAAACAGAATTTAATAATGAGATAGACAAGTTGTCAAAATAAGCAAAGCAATACAATTAAACAGTGAGGACAGAACTTGTTTTTCAATCATATAAATGATAATCTAACTACAATTAAATAATGTAAAATTATGCCAAAAACACATACTTAAAATATTCTTTAAATCTTACACCAACACAAGAAAAACAATGAAGATAACATTTAAATTAAAACCAAATGAAAAATTCTAATGCTATAAAATAGCTAAGGTTTCAGAAAAGGCACAAATTAGATATGAAAGATAATTCAGAATTATAAAATACTTAATCTAAGTGGAAAATATCATTGTCCATCAACACATTGGGACATGTATGTGTAATAATAAATATATAGCTGGAAGCATGGGTTGTGTATTTGGAGATGAAGAACAGAAGTAGAAAGAACAGTCTTTAAGCAGAGGGCATATTAGATGTATATAATTTATGTCAGTTATGGTCATGTATCATAGTTATTCATAATGTGAACCTGTGATAGTCTACAAACTCAAATTATTATTTATTTATTTGTTTGTTTGTTTTTGGATTTTTGAGACAGGGTTTCTCCATAGCTTTTTGTTCCTGTCCTGGAACTAGCTCTTGTAGACCATGCTGCCCTCGAACTCACAGAGATCCGCCTGCTTCTGCCTCCCGAGTGCTGGGATTAAAGGTGTGCGCCACCACTGCCCGGCTCAAACTCAAATTATTCATTTTCAACCATGCCAATAACTTTCTACTTTTATATTACTCCTTTTTTATGATGACAAATCCTTTACAAACACTTTGGTTGTGAAAAGAAAATACAAAGCAGCAAATGATAATCTATAGTATGGCTGGTGTAAAACTAAGTAAAACACCACCTCTGTCTTTTTATGAATGATTTCGAAGAATCTGTAATACCATGCCAGGTTCTGTCCTCTAAACTTTAATAAAAATAATGAATAAATAAAATAGAAATTAAGAAACATGCACCCATGCCCTATGACAATCAGTGAATTATGAAAATATACACTAATTCATAAGTATTTTGCTAATAGTACAGCTGGGGATAATTTCACTTTACACTAGTGATTTAGTCTTTATAAATTTATCACAAACAGTCCTTGCTGAATTTCTCCACATTCAAACTCTTTGTTTGACCCTAAATCCTCATGTACTCAAAACTATATTTTTATTTTTCATCATTTCTTGTAGATATCAGTTATAATATGCTTACTAATTCCTTGAAGGAAAAAATATTGTGGAAAAAAGAAGTAAATTTATAGGTTGAAGCTTCAGTTATTTAAATAAAGACATATAGATATTTACCTAATATGCTCTAGAATAGTGGATCTCAACCTTCTTAGTGCTGTGACCTTTAATACAGGTCTTCAGATTGTACTGACCCCAAACAAGCACAAAATTATTTCATTGCTACTTTATAACTGTAATTTTGCTTTAATTGTGAACAAATATTTGCTATGCAGGACATCTTATATGCTAACCCCAGAAGGGTTGTGACCCAGAGGTTGAGAAGCACTGTCCTAGAAGTTCATCAATGTTCAAAGTACCAATGGCTTGGTGAGAACACTGGGTTAGAGACAGAAACCAAGAAGTCATTTAGAAAAATTTCTCTTCAAATATAGGACTAAAAGAGTTTTCTTTTTCTTTTTTCTTTCTTTTTTTTCTAAGACAAGGTTTCTCTCTATCTTTGGAGCCTGCCCTGGAACCTAGCTCTTGTAGACAAGGCTGGCTTCGAACTCACAGAGATCTGCCTGCCTCTGCCTCCCGAGTGCTGAAATTAAAGGCATATACCACACCTGCCTGGCTTAAAAGAGTTTTCAACAATATTTGCATACAAGAATTTTTCTTCATAAAGCCTTTAAAGCTAAATGGATTATTTTAAGAACTGTTAAACCAGACCGTTTAAGCATAATTTGTCTTAATATTTGTTTTCAGTTTTGAAGGAAAACAAACATTTAAGAAATTTTGACCTCTTGTTCATTGAAGCTATATTTATGTCAAATAAACTTTTACCTGCTTTAACATTTCATGTTTGGGAACCGAGGTCTATTTATGTACTGAATGTGTATAATATATATTGCAGAATCATTTTGCATATTTTGATAAAACAACATAACAAAATGCCAGGATTTTTAGAAACCTATAGATACAAAAGTCAGTGGAAGATACCCAAAATCCTGCAGAATTTATACGGGGAATATTAACTTTGTGTTTTATATATACTTGAGTGTATATTCTCTTTCACGTGACCTCAGTGGATACTGAGTGGGCATATTAAATTAACCAGAAATATTTTCTTTTTGTTAAGTTTGTTTCTTGCTACTTTTCTTAATGTTTTTAACAGCTGTATGATGTACCTATATTCATCAGTAATATTGGCCTATATGTTTTGTTGTTGTTGTTGTCTTTGTTAGGTTATCATATCAATATGATAACACTGTCTTGGTAACAGAATTTGGAAACACCATATTTTTTCTATTTTGCAGAATATTTTGATGAGGTTTTTGAATATCTGAAAGAAATTTGGCTGAATCCATCTAGTACTCAAATATTCTTTTCTGTGAGTAATTTTAATTACTTCTTCTCATTGTATATTATTGATTTATTTATTTTAATTTTTGCTTTTTCTATCTCATTGTCCTTTTTTAGGTTAGGAAATTTTTCTTCTATGATTTTGTTGAATGTATTTTCTGTTATAGACTGGGATATTGTGCTTAGGGGAGGGTGTGCAGTTAAGGGCTCCTGGGTCAGCTTTAAGGAGTATTGCCTGGCTGTAGACAGTGTCTTAGTTTGGGTCACCAGAACCTGCCTAACCTCAGGTAAGGCATAAATCATCTGCCAAAGTTGTGAGCTGGAATAAAGAGCCAAGGAGAGGGGGTGCAGCAGTCTCAGTTTTTAAATAGGCTGTAAGGAGTGTTAGCAGGTAGTGGGAGATTTCTTACCTGAGGTCACTAGGACCCGCCTTGCCTCTGGTAAAGCAGCTGGAGTTGATTATTGACATCAGGGTAGGGTTGTTCCTGGATTTCTTTAAGGGATTTATTAATTTCCTCAATATTTATTTTGTTTTTCCCCCCCTGGATTTCTTTAAGGCATTTGTTCATTTTCTCTTTAAGGAATCCTATCATCTTCATAAAGTTGTTTTTAAGGTTTTTTTTTTTTTTCCAGCTCTTGGAATATTCAGGTCTCTTTTAGTAACATTGTCTGTGGGTGGGGTCTTACCTGGGTTCTGGATATTGATGTGGCCTGCTGTACACCAGGGACTTCTGTAGGAGTTGTAGGCCTGGATATGGTGACCAGGAAAAAAATAAGTCACTCGTTTTTAAAACGATCTGACTAAAGTTTTCCACCTGAAGTTTTGCGTACATAAACATTTAAAATTGAAAATCATAAAAAAAATGTAAAAAAGGAACTCCCCTTTCTGAACGTGCTTTAAAAGAAGGATTTTGAATGCAACACCTCCATTTCAACGTCCTCAGAGATGACTGCCATACCTAATACTTACACTGAACCATGAATCAGATGGCTTTATGCTGAGTTTAAATATCCAGACATGCTTGAAATTGTTGTCAGTTACAAGTTTATTCAGTGATGACTAAAGTCTGCATGACCTAGTGTGGGGCTTACGCATCGGGGATCATTGATTAACTAGTCTCCTTAGCTGTGACCTAAAGGTTTTCCAGTTTTCATTGCAAAACACCTACCAGCTGTGAAGAAGGAACATCAAGGGACAGTGATGTGAAAGTTGTAGAGGGGCCAAGTCCTAATTTTAGAAGTGAAATCCTACCAATTATACCACATTATATGCACTGTAGACAGGCGGCTTATTAAACACTACTTTCAAAAGAGAAATAAACCTTAGTGTCTTGAAGGTGAAAGAACCTAAGCATTTGTAAAGTTCACTTTAGACCCAACTAGAATCCTAAGGTTGAATTTAATTAGATGTGGATATACACACACCCTGCAGGATGATACGGATAGCTATCATTAGCACAGAAAAAAAGATTATTAAACTGTTTTATGATATTAAAGATGAGTTTGTTATATTTTATTTTTTATCACTTTATTGTGTGGTATCATATTTTTCTATTACTTTATGGTATGGTATCTTTGAGTAACAGAGAATGCATGGCTCCAACCAAAATGCATTCAGTTGAGAGACCACGATACTGACAACCCGTATTTAAGTTTTGCAGACTTATCTGTGGATAGGTGCCTACTACTTAGTCCTCAGGTGTCATGGCTTAGTGAAACAGGCATCCCTATGGAATTATGGTGAGAACTCTGTTTTAACTGTCATTGAATTACTCTTGTGACACTAAATCTCAGGTCTGTGAGTGTTTCAGTCATAGCTATGATTAACACTTGCTGATACACCAAGTCTATTATTTAACAGACAACACTTAAAATCTCATCAGATTTTAATTTAAATTTAATTAATTTAAATTTAAAGGCAGCAGAGAAAAATAACATTTTCAGCTTGTGAATTCTTCTGAATTCAATTCTGAAAATTGAAATTATTAGAGTTTATTAAAAATTGAAAGTGTGAGCAACAATCTATAATCTCAGCTACTCCTGAGGTTGATCCAAAACACCAAACATTTCAGAACAGACTAGAGCAAAAGTTTCATCAGAATGCACAGATGTGAACTTTTATCCCATTTTATGAATCTGAACCAAAGAAAGTGATAAATGTTTATTTTTAAACTTTTGTAATATGTGTTCTTTTATTAAAGCACTACCAAAGCATAAAATTTTTGTTACATTCAAACATATTTCTATGTATGTGCATGTGTATAGCATAAGTTTAAATTGTGAGACATTAAATAGCAATTATGGTACAGGATTTTGATGTAACAATAAAATCTCTTAGAATTTATTATAATTTATCTTGTCTTTCAGGTGTCAAAAAGGCCCTTTTCTTGTATAATTATCTTTGCAACATATTCTACTTTATGTTCTTACTCTCATATCATTTGTAACTATGTGACAATATGCAGATTTTGCTAGACTACACATTTTGTCAGTGTGAAGAATACGTTCATTTTGCCTCTCCAACAGAATAGACCATTATGGCATTCATCTATTTTTCAACAGAGTACATCTTTGATGTTACAGAACAAAACAGAGCTAATCAGCCAAGGAAGTGTAGGATAAAATTACTTTGTGAACCACTGATGACAGGGAAATTAAAACATTTTATTATTTGAACACAAGACAGTGCAAGTCCATAGTGGCAGATCCATTCATTATCATTTGTGAAGTGCAGAAACTACAGCCACTATATTGTAGTCTTTCAGATTTCTTTAAAGCTGGGTAGGAGAAAATCACATCATAAAAGCCCTGTTAATGACTTTCCAACAGTACAAGTTACTTTGGATAAAATTCCAATGATAGTAAAATAAGCATTTTTTTTTATTTACTATAGGGTAGTGTCTCTGGAAAAGGGAAGTATAAATGTTGGTAACCATATACTGATGGTTTAGTCAGGAGCCAGTATACAGTACACTGTTTTATCTTTAGGTAGAGAAAAGAGAAAAAAGGCCAAGAGAAAAGGAACCTGAGGCAATATAATGTGTGTACAACTATATGTGAAAGTTATTCTTACTTGATTTTGTATATTAATTTTCAGATTTACACATATTTGGAATCCTTGGCTAGATGTGTTTCAAAACAAAAGTGAGTTATTTTGAATTTTAGAAAATAAAAAATAAATTCCCAAATGTTAGGTTATTTATTCTTATTTCTTATCATTTAAAAATTGTTTAAGTGTGTGTGTGTGTTCACATGTTCTGGCATGCAAATGTACATGTATGCAGGTCAAATGATACGTTAAGTATGTCCTTTTTCCCCTGTAGTCTGTGGTAGTTTACCATCCACCAATCAGCCACCTTTTATTTACCTGTAGATAATAAACTTGTATTTTAAATAAATATACTGGTTATCTGTCATATTTCTGTAGACAGATTTTTTTTTTGGGGGGGGGGGCTCCAGCTCATCAAAGACAACATGGAGACTTATTATTAATTATAAAAGTTCTATCTATAGTTGATGCTTGCTTCTAACTAGCAATTATAACTTAAATAAAACCATTTCTATTCATCTATGTGCGGCTATGTGACTTTTACCTCTCATCTTGCATGTCTTGCTTCCTCTGAGTCTGACTCGTGACTCCTCCCTTTTTGGTCTTTCAGGAACTCTCTGTCCCTAGAAGTTCCACGTGGTTTCTTCTGACGCTATTTGGCCATTTACCTCTCCATTAATCCAATGAGAAAGTGCCTTGGCAAAGACACATTTTCACAGTGTACAAAAAGATTATTCTACAACATACTGGGTGGTAGAACATTTTTAACAATTTAACAAGTAAAAGATATGCTTTGCGAAGTAAACGATTTGGATCTTAACAACATTTATGTGTAATTTGGTTTTATGTTTTCAAGTGCTGTCTGAAGTAAACTTCATCGTTGTGTTTAAACTGCAATCATCAGTGAATTCATTTTCATTTTCATCAAGGGTACAAGCTTGTCCTTCTACTTACTCTTGGTTACTCACTGACAGTTGTTTAAAAGATAAGCAATGAATCAACGCTTAGCATTGAAGATACCAATTTCTCACATATCCCTATATAATGTATAGAACAAAGTGTGGACAAAGTTTCTGATATCAATTAGATTATTCAGATTCCACATATAATGTATTGGCAAATGAAAATAACTGTGATTTCATTGATAACCAATTTTAATTTTACTAACATTTTTATTTAAATACAACAGACAATAACTGAAATCATTTGCATGTGATTTTATTGCACATTAGTTTTATTGAGTTCATTTCATAGAGAATTGTGAACGGAAAAATTTATTCTTTTTCATTTTTGATTCTAGTATTTACTTAGAAAAATGTGAAAAAAGATTGATATGAAAAGCAAATATTACTGTGTTTTTAGACAAAAATATTAAAGTTGACACTAATGAGCTAATAATATATAAAGTTCGAATCCTATTTTATATTCAAAGCTAGGAGAATGTGTTAAATGTCTTTAAAAGATAATAAACCTCCAAGTTTGCATAACATGGTCCATTTATTAAACATGAATGTGAAAGAAAATAACCCTTTCATGAAATAGCTTAGCTTCTTCATTTTTTTCAAGAATCATTAGACTGTTCAGCATAACCTTAGATTTAAAATGAAATTTCTCTAAATTAAATCATATTTAATTAATTAATTGAATTGAATTGAATTAATTAAATACTGTAATGTAGCATGTGAATCACACTAATGTTGGCATAGTAACATATTGTTAATTAATATGGAAATATATAGAAAAATACATATAAAATATGACTTTAATGAGTATGCTTTCATCATAAATTAAAAGTTGCTATTATGATAGTTCTATTTTTTGTCCTCACAATTCATTGACAAAAATATTTCTATTTTCAAAGTTGAACATAATTCTTGAGTGTATAGACTAAATATATTATTATTTCCCTGTAAATTTTAATGATAATGAGGAGACAGGCTTACCTCCTTTAAGTTCAACTGGATAATCGTTTACCGGAAGCTTCTCAGGCTTGAACATGTGTTTCTTTGATAGTTTTGTCAATTTAAAATGTTTACAATTTCCGGGCGGTGGTGGC
>NC_022028.1:15522524-15547071 GCF_000317375.1 Microtus ochrogaster
GACATTTTTCATATTTTTCTTTAGATAGTAGTTTAGTTTTTTATTTATTTAATGTGTGTGGCATATCTATGTGTGTGGATATGAGCATATGATGGAATTTTTAAGGAAGTCAGCATATAGCTTTCTAGATTCATCACTTTCCTAAAGTGAGTCCTGACATTCAAACTTAAAGGGCTATGGCATGACTTTACCCACTGGGCCATTTTCACACCTCTTAACCAATGTTCTTAATGTTATGTCTGTGTTCTTGGGAAACTATCTTCTGATAAAGCTTAGTTCCTTTACTTCACAAATACCACCTTCTTCAACAAGAAACTGAGACTGAAACAGAGCGATGCCCTGAAAGGGAATGTTGAACACAAGTTCACTACTGCTGACCAGTGAGATCTTGAATAATTCACAAACTTTTAGCATATTACAAATCAGCTCCTAACTGACAAAATAAAGTTGTATCATTAAATATTTTTATCCACACACATACATCACACACACACACACACACACACACACACACACACACACACACACACACAGGTCTCATGTCATTGAAAGCATCATTTCAGTCTTATTTTTAACATTCTCTTTAATAGCTGTTTAACTATAATAGGCAGAAAGTATCATGTGCTGTGATCATAGCACAGAATTCTGTCATTGCACAGGTGTTGATTGAGATCAACAGCATAACTCTATTCATTACAGAACCCACCACATGCTTATTTATATGTAGAAATACATGAAAAGGAGGCTGACTATTCATGGATAATCATTCGCTTACGCCAAACCTGCTGTGTTTTCATGCTTACTCCGGAAACATGTTCATTCCTATTGAAAGAGAAATTGCCCAGATGGAGTGTACTCCTTAGAGGAAGCACTCTTATCTCACAGTGTAAAGGACCCAAGGCTAAGAGATATGGCACACTCAGATGTCTCGTGACATTTTTAGATTCTTAGAGTTACAAGCAATCTTTACCTCTCATCTCTTAGAATTATTGCAGTTTTCATTTCTAAGATAAGAACAAATATTCTGAAGCTGATGCTATCTCTTGCATCTCACTGCCCTGTGTCTATTTTCATTTAGTCACTTTCTCTGCTGCCAATATTTTTGCACTGGTTAGTGTTTTCAGTGACAACTTTCATCTGCAACAGAAAAATTGAATTGTATTGTCTATGGACATAAAGACTTGATAACAAACATAATTCCAGGTGTCGGACATCATAATTACCAAAACAAAGAAAATAGGTTATTTTTTAAAATTACTTACTACAAAGTCTAGGCATTATTTCTGCTACATTGTTTTTGATAATTTGGCATGAAATATAATGACAACTCTGCAGCATTCATTTTCTAGAA
This sequence comes from Microtus ochrogaster, assembly GCF_000317375.1. Lineage (NCBI taxonomy): Eukaryota > Metazoa > Chordata > Mammalia > Rodentia > Cricetidae > Microtus > Microtus ochrogaster. The sequence continues at coordinate 15,523,876 of NC_022028.1, forward strand.
AGTTCTAAATGTTCAGATTTTAGAAAGACCACCATAGTGATGCTGCAATAACCTATGAAATCCTTGCATTAAATCCTGAGGTTTCTATGCAATATAATAAAATGTCTACTTAGTATGATGCTAGTCAAGAAAAAGGAATGTATTAATGGTGAAATAAATTACCTTTGCTAATAAGGTGCTTTGGTAGGGTATGATGCTGTAGATCCATAAGTATAGATCTTGGGAACCTAAAGCAGGAGAATCACAAATCAAGACCAGCCTCGGTGATATAGTCAATATGAGATCACATAAGCCTTTACAGCAGGACAATACCTGTGCAATTGAGTATCATAATAACTAAGGAATATAGTCCTGAGCACACTCATATAATGCAGTACATTTTTAATTAACACTTTTTCCAATTATTTTAATACCAACTACAGTTTCCCCTCCCCCTCTCTTTTTGAACCCCTTCTGACCCCATCTACCCCCTTTCCCATCCACTCCTTCTCTGTCTCCATTTTAAATAAAATGTCAGGTCTCCCATGACCTTGAACAAAGCATGGCACGTCCAGTTGAGGAAGGACTGAGCTCCTTTCCCTGTTTAATTGCCTGGGGGAGGCAATTAAGCATTGGGACATGTTCCCAAAAGCCAGCTAAGCACCAGGGATAGGTCCTGATTTCACGGTCAGGATCCTTACAAGTAGATCAAGCTACACAATTGTCACAGACATGCAGAAGGCCTAGATTTGTCCTTTGTAGATTCCTTAACTGTTTATTCAGGGCCATGAGATTCCAAGAGCTCAGGTCAGCTGTCTATATGGGATCCCCAGTCATGACCTCGACCTTCTGGCTCATATTCTCCTTCTTCTTTTTCTTCAGGAGGATTTCCAGAGCTCAGCCCAATACATGGATATGGATCTCTACATCTGCTGCTGTCAGTTACGGAATTCTATGATGACAATTAGGGTAGTCACTTATCTGATTACAGCATGATAGTCAGTTCAGGCACCCTCTCCGATATTGCTAGGAGTCTTAGTTGGAGACATCTTTGTTGATTCATTGGAGTTTCCCTGACAGCAGGTTTCTCCCTAACCCTGAAATACCCTCCCATAAAGATATCTCTTTTAATACTCTCCTCCATCCTGCTCCTAAACAATCTCCCATGACCAGCCCACCTAATTTACTCTTTCAAGTTCCCATTCCTCCACCCCAAGTTTATCCAGCATATCTTTTCTATTTCCCCTTTCTGGGTAAATCAATGCATCCCTCCTTGGGACCTCCTTGGGCCCTCCTTGTTCCCTCTCCTCTCCTCTCTGAGGCTGTGGGTTGTAGGTTGGTTATCCTATTCTTTATTCCTAATATCCAATTAGGATGTTTGTCGTTCTGTGTCTGGGTTACCTCATTCTGTTAGAGAGGATGTGGAGTAAGGGGAACACTCCTCCCCTGATGATGTAATCTTGTACAGCAACTTTGGAAATCAATATGGCAGTTTCTCAGAAAATTGGAAATCAATTTGCCTCAGGATCAAGCTATAACCACTTGAGCATATACCCAATAGGACGCTTGGTCAAAAAAGCATCATTTACAATAGCCAGAACCTGGAAACAACTTATGTGCCCTTCAAATGAAGAATGGAATAAGAAAACATGGCACATTTATAAAACAGAATATTACTCAGCTGAAGAAAAGAAATTTACAAGCAAATGAATGAAACTAGAAAACCATGTTGTAATATTAACAGGCATTTGTTTTTAGTTGTTACAAAGCAAGGAGAAAATTAAAATACTGATACTACACTGATGCATGACCACAGTAAATAATGAATATTTTCAAATTTTTAAAAATGGGTATTTTAATGTTATCAATATAAAATAAAATGTTTAAGTAGAGATTTATTAATTTACTTGTTTGATTTATTCTATAATATATTATATCCCATAAGTGTATACAATATTTTATAACTAAAATTAAAACATGTGAACTTCACATATATGCCTAATTAACAATATTGTAGTAAATGTTTAATTCTAATTTTTGACTGTTAACATTAATACCATGATATATTATTATTGTTTTGTCAGTATGCATCAAATTATGTGTAAAATGTATTTGCCAGACTTTCTCTCATAGCTGTAAATAACTGCTTCTGATATATATATTCACATTTTATTCAGTTTTAGAATCTGCTGTGTGAAAGGACCAGTTTAAATTGATACCATTTCAACATGTTCTAGTTCATCTCACTTCTACAAAAGAAGTCAAATCTATTGGTCTTTGAAAAATATAAGAGACATTTACTGAGGGGAAATTTATATTGGCCAAACATCAATTCAGTTTCAGTTATGAAACATGAACTTTTTGATCCCTATATAACAAATGGAACAATGACTAACTTATTTCACTCTGGTTTCCATTATTTTGACTGACTAATGGTATTATTTCCAATGTGTTTATACATCTACCAGCTGAAATCCTTATGAATATTAATTTTTCAAAGCTCATTCAAGAGAATAAAAATATGAGCAAAACATGAAATTTTTTCTGTATATTTGAATTCAGAGCTTTACTCTTTGGGTAATAAACCTTTGAAATAACTTTAATGAAAGGCGATTGTAGAGAAAGGCCATTTAAATGTGTGAAAACAGAGGGAGAATAGTGAAAAAATCCTAAAATGAAGGATGATGAATATTTCTAATTTATGCTAATTTCAATAAAATCTTATTAGTACTTCCTTGAAAATTGTTGATAGTGTTTCTTCTTAGGTTTTAGTAGAAAACAATGGTAATAAATAGCACAATGGCTCAGTGTGTAAAGGTGCTTGCCAGAGAAGCTTAAGAATAGAGTTCAAAGATCAGAACTCCTGTGAAAATGTGGGAGTGTATCAACCTAGTAAAACTTTTTCATTGCTAGACTCTAACATTTCAGAAGGATTTTAATGAGATTTAATTTCCTTTCATTACGAAACACAAAATCTCCAAAATCTCTACTTCTCATGCAGGTATCAAATAATACTGTATTTGTTTGTTTGTTTGTTTGTTTCTCCGAGACAGGATTTCTATGTGTTGCTTTGGAGCCTGTTCTAGAACTAGCTCTTATAGACCAGGCTGGACTCAAACTCACAGAGATCCACTTGCCTCTGCCTCCTGAGTGATGGGATTAAAGTCATGTACCACCACCACCTGGCATATTATTCTTTCTATCTATCTATCTATCTATCTATCTATCTATCTATCTATCTATCTATCTATCTATCTATCTATCATCTATCTATCTATCTATCTATCTGTATCTATCATCTATCTACCTATCTATTTATTTTTAAAAACTATCTTTTTTTATTTTACATGCAAATCCCAGTTCTTACTCCCTCCCCTTCTCCCATTACCTCCACCTTTTCCCCTGCCCCCATTCAGTCCTCAGAGAGGGTAAGGCACATTGCTTTGAGAAAGGATCAAGGCCATCCCTACTATATCTAGGCTGAATAAGGTATCCTCCAAACAGAATTGGTTCCAAAAAGCCAGTACAAGCAGTAGTGATAAATTCTGGTCTCACTGTCAGTGGCCTTAAAGTATGTCCCAGCCATATAATTGTCACCCACATTCAGAGAGCCTAGTTTGGTCCTCTGCTGGTTCCTTTGGTGTCCTGCCACAGATGGTCAGCCCCCATTAGATCAGGTGGGCTGTTTCAGTGGGTATCCTCATCATGGTCTTGACCTATTTGCTCACATTTTCACTCTACCAATCTTTGACTGGACTTAGGGAGCTAAGCCCATTTCTTCACTGTGGATCTTTGCCTCCGTCTCCATCAGTTACTGGATGAAGGTTCTATGGTAACATTTAAGGTAGTCATCAATTTGACTACACCCGACTTCTCAATAAAAACAATTAAAGCCAGAAGGTCTTGGACAGATGTGCTGCTGTTACTAACAAACCACAGAAACAGGCTCACACTAAACTAACAAGCAAATCTTTCAATCACTATCAATGGAGAAAACAAGTTATTTCATGACAAAACTAGATTTAAACAATACCTATCCACAAAATCAGTTCTGCAGAAAGTATTAGACAGAAAACTCCAAGCCAAAGAAGCTAACCACAAAACAACAATAGGCAACAGATAACCTCACACCAGCAAACGCCAAATAAAGGAAACACACAAACACTACCTCCAAAAAATAACAGGAATTAGCAATCACTGGTCATTAATATCTCTTAATATCAATGGACTCAATTCACCTATAAAAAGACACAGGCTAAGTGAATGGATATGCTTGAAGGATCCATCCTTCTGCTGTATATAAGAAACACAGCTCAACCTCAAAGACAAACACTACCTCAGAGTAAAGGGTTGGGAAAAGATTTTCCAATCAAATGGACATAAGAAATAAGTGGGTATAGCTATCCTAATATCTAACAATATAGATATCAAACTAAAAATCAATCAGAAGAGATGAAGAAGGACACTTTATACTCATAACAAGAAAAATCCACCAGGATGAAGTCTCAATCTGGAACAACTATGCCCCAAATACAGGAGTACCCACATATGTAAAAGAAATATTACTAAAGCGTAAATTATACATCACACACCACACGGTAATAGGAGACTTCTACACTCCACTCTTGCCAATGCACAGGTAAACCAGATAGAAACTTAACAGAAAAATAATCTAAATAGCAGCTGTCCTGATTCAAATGTACTTAACAGATATCTACAGAACATTCCACCCAAACACAAAAGAATATACCTTCATCTCAGCAAATCATGGAACAAAGCAAGCCTCAACAGATACAAAAATAATGGAATAATCCTCTGTATCTTACCATATCACCATGGCTTAAAGTTAGAATTTAATAACAACAGTAATTGCAGAAAGCCTACACACTCATGGAAATTTAACAGTGCTTAATTGATACTATTATTTTAACAGTATGTTTACTGCTACTAACACATTTTAAGTCTGCTGAATAATATGGCAGGAGATGTTTGAGGCTCCACCTGGGATTACGCAAGTTACCGTGAAAGATTGGATTGCCCTTAGACTTACTAATAGGAGAGTCTGGGAGCTGACTCAGAAGGAAGTTCCACAATAATTTTATTGCTACTTATAAGCTTGTAGTGTGGGCTTGAGTGGTATCTGAAGAAGGAAGATGGAGCAGAGGAAAAGAAAATAGCATGCCATTTATGTTAAGTCTTTTTGAAGGTCAACCAAATGGTAGAGGGGAAGACGCAACAAGAGAGGGATGAGAATTTCAGCGAAAGGATGGAAAAAAGAATCCTAGAAAGCATGCTTTCTCTATCCCACATCTAAAAGATACAGAAAAGAATAACATGATGTCTACTTGCCAAGTGAGAAAAGCAGACAGGCTTAACATGGCAACACCTTACAAACCTTAATATTCTCCACAGAGTGGAGAGTTCTGAGAAGGAGGAAGAAATTTGAATAACCCAATTTGTAGCATAGTTTTAGGTGAACACTGCTTCCTGGGTAGGGGTGCCTGTAGCAGACAGTTGACCTAGATTAATTCTTAGCAGAAAGCAGAATAATAAGGCTGTACCCCAAGGTAGATTCCATTTTTTTTTGTTAAGAGATAATAGCTTTCTGTTAATGATTAAATAACAAATGTAGCACTGAGGAATTTATTACATTTTAAAACAAATTCTTCTGGAATGACAGAGACTATCAGAGAAATTTGTACTTGGATAACTATTCTTTATTAGAGCCAAGGGATGTTGTTTTCAAATAGTGCGTGGTAAGTAGACCTTAGTGGAGGATGGTGCACTGTGCTTCCTTCATTCCTTACTCTTGGGTATAGAATATAGAACTAATAGAGCATGCACAGTATATACAATGAGGATTTATTTGTATTGGAGAAGAAGAGTTTGGTTCTCTAGTAAAAGGTTACTTGACAGTAATTTATATATTTTACAACATTTTCTTTAATTTACAGAAAAGAACAAAAGACAAGAAGTCATATAGTATAATTAAAAGTCACAATGTATGGAAGCTGTTTATTTAACAACAGAACCAATCACTCTAAGATGATCACTGTATAGCAGTCAATATTCACTCATCAGGAAGCAAGTTCTCTTGTTATTGTTGTTGTTGTTGTTGTGTGTGTGTGTGTGGGTGTGAGAGAGAGAGTGTGTGTGTTTGTGAAGATATTTCTTTTCCCTAGACATTTAAAATTAAACTGAAATAAACAAGACCCTGATAAAACATTGAGAACACGTATGCAAATAATTATGTTTAAGCATAAAAGAGATCATGCATCTTTGAGTACATACTATTAAAACAGTTCTCATTGTTACAAGATAGAAACAAGTTAAATGTATTGGTATTAAAGTGAATTGCTATAAATAGAACAAGAAGGAAGGGAGGAGAGTCAAAAGTCTTAAAAATAAATAAGAGTTGTCAATGTCTCTATTAAAATATATTTGAAATATAGAGAGATAGGAGAGGTGCTTTATTGAAAAATATGAATAATTCTAAAAACCCCAAAAAAACACATAGTCGTTTTATGAATTTTTTTCAGGGGTGGGTATCAAGACAGGGCGTTTCTGTGAATCTTTGGAGCCTGTCCTGGAACTAGATGTTTTAGTACAGGCTGGCCTCGAATTTACAGAGTTCTGCCTGACTCTGCCTTCCAAGTGTTGGGATTAAAGGTGTGTGCCACCACTTCCTGGCTTTTTTTAAATTTTAATTGAAGAATAATTTGTATTTAAAGCTTCCGAGTTTTTGTCTCATGAATTGTGTGAAAAATCTTAGAGACTTTTATACCTCTTTATTTATCAAAAGGAACACTGTTTTTGAATATCTAAGGGAGGGCCTATGAGACAAACATTTCTCCAGCAAGCAGAAAATCAGGGGGGAAAAAAAAGACTGTAGGCAGGCTAGTGGACCTTTCACTTAAGTATTTAAAAAAGTCTAAAGTCTGAGTCCTCCCTATGTAAGACAAAATGTTGGTGAGCTTCCCCTTCCTTGTCTGCCAAATGGAGTTTACTCTTTTAGGGAACTTTCAGATGTCATACCTGACGGCTACTATGGTGGGGGAACCAAACAAATTCTCTGCATATCTCTGTATTATCCAACTTCTGCAGGAGTTCCAACCAGTCAATTTGGAGGAAGAACAGGAGTTTATCCTCTTCACAACTATATAAAAGCCTCAACTGTGAGGAAAAATTAGGACACCTTCTCTTGGTACCATCCCAACTCTAGGGAGTCTATGTCTGTTTGCTTTCTCTACTTGAGAGGTTTCCTCTTTCATTACGCAAAGCTGTTCTGAGACCTTGCTTTTCCTACCTCTTATTTTTTTGAAATCAAAGGAGATAAAGAATCTACTCCTCAAACTTTATAGGACATCATCCTGATGGCATCAAATTATTCCAAGAAATATAGTAGCTAAATTATATTGGCTGTTTTGAATACAGAATGTTTACTTAATGAAAAACAATGTTAAATACAGCCATGGGTATTAAACTTAAACTTAAACTTAAGAAATATGCTTATTGCAATTCAGAAGAATTTTTAAATCAACCTGCTTAATACATTTGATTTGTGTTCAAAGCTAAAGCATGTGTATTTTATAAATGTATCTCACTGAGTAATAAATATTAATAACATTATAAAAATAATACACTAAAATTGCATATGCTTCCTTTATAAGAAAGCTTTTTTTCTAGTGTATATTTTGAATATTTTAACAATATTTTAATTACACTGCTCAATATAAAAGTTGTGGCTTTTTTGCTACAACCTTCAGAATAATGTTAATGCATATGGCCATAACATTTAAGATAACTTGATGCTCTAAATTTTCCAAACTTTTTTAAAATTGCTAAAAATTCAATTCCATTTCAATTTGGTAGTTTATAGCAATTTATATCTCCATTTTTTCATCTAAAAAGTCTTTATAAGCTTTGATCATACCATTCTAAAAATTTTCCAAAACTTAATGTTTGAAGAAACTAAGGGTTTTATTCAGAAACAGAACTTTGCCATCAAGCAAAGCCATAAAATGTTGATAGTTCCTCTTCTTCTGATTTTAGAACTGGAATAAACTCAACTTTGTGTAAAAGCACTTAACATGCTAACTGGATAATAACATGACTTCTGAATATTTTAATCATAAAAAGCAATGGTTTTGAATTTCTAATTTACAGCTTAAACAAAAAATAGCTAAAATGCCAGATGTTTTAGAATATTTTATTAGAAGAAATGAAATTACAGACATTTCTGACTGTGGAACTTATAGATTATAACATATAAAAATAGAGCCTCATACAAAACTGAAAAATTTGAAGCCACAGACTCGGATTTTAATATAGCTATACACAAACAACCAGAATCTGACCTCCATAAAGATAAAACAAAATATTCCCAATGTGACTGCACTTTTGCTTGAACACAGCCCATTACATCTAGTCACTTTGGAGTCATTACATAGGCAGCCAGGGATCATATCTTTTATCTCTCTCTGTTCTGCTTACACTTCATTATGGTTACTCCACACATTAACACAGCAGAAATTGACTCTGCAATTCAATTTTTTTTTCAAAGGCAGTTTCTTTCCCTTTGTGTGGCCACATTAACTTACTCAAAGATCGATTTTTGTTTTTAATTCTTGTTAGTAATTTATATTTAAGACCACTGTAGAAAGTGATAAAAAACACATTTCATAAAATAAAATGAAAGGTAACTACTGTTGCTGACCATGATCACTTAATAGCCCCTGAATCCACACAGGATTTTAGAGCTTCTAGTATCTTTTCTCAGAACATTCACTTTAGAAAGCTAGCAATTATGCTGTTTTCCTGCTTCTTGGAGATATAAATCTTCACTTTCTAGGAAGGCTGGCCAGTATTCCAGGAGGCAGAGTATCCCCTGGCAAGTTACAAAATTTTGGCCTAGAGAACCCAGATGGAATTCCACCTCTGGGTCCTCTCCCATCCCCTAGATAGGTGATGTTTATCTGTTCTAATAAAGTTTGTAATGTTCCTTCTTCTTTTTCTCTGTGTCTATACTTCTCCATTCCCTGGAAACATGCTTTCCAATATTTGTTATTGTCTATCAGGGACTCTCAAAGTTTTTATTTCTTTTTCTTTCTAACCAACACACAGTTGCCTTCACGTTTGGCCTCAGATCTGTATTGTTACTTTTGGTGAGGGACTCTCATGATTTCTGCTCTTTTCACTCTTAATTTGGACAGTTTTTGTGTGTCTGCTTCTGATGACTAGCTGTCACTGTAGGTAAAAGTCATTTCTGTCTTCAACTTTTATTTTACTTTCCTATGTGGAGAATGTATCTTCATTTTAGTTCAGTATAATTGTCAGTGCATCCAACGTAAATTAACTTGATTGTACCCCAGATGCCCAGGCTTCTCACATGACTCCTATAATGCTAAAACTCTTTCTTTTCCTTCTCAGTAAGAAAAGTTTGTTAAACATTTAAAGTGAATTCAAGCCCAATGGTGGTGGCACACGTCTTTAATCCCAGAGGTGTGGGCCAATTGTCTATATTCTGTCAATTATGTTTTAAATAAATGGTGATTGGCCAGTAGCCAGGCAGGAAATATAGGCTGGACAATCAGACAGGAAGTAAAGGCAGGTCAATGACAACAGGAGTATTCTGGGTGGAGGGAAGCTCCCTCTGCAGTCCTGTCCAGACAGAAGAAGCAAGATGTGACTACACTGCTAATAAAGGTACTGAGTCATGTGGCTGACACAGATAAGAATAATGGGCTAATATAAGTTATAAGAGTTAATAAGAAGTCTGAGCTACTGGGCTTATCAGTTTATAGCTAATGTAGACCTCTGTGTGATCTCTTTGGGACTTAATAACTGTGGGAACCAGGCAGGACAGAAAACTCAGTCAACATCCCAGCATGTGAGAGGCAGAGGTAGGCAGATCTATTTGAGTTCAAGGCCAGCCTGGTCTACAAGAGTTAGTTCTAGGATAGGCTTCAAAGTAACAGAGAAACCCTGTCTAAAACAACCAACCAAACAAAACAAAAACAAACAAAAATGCTAATTCAAACAGTATTTTAAATGTATTCATAATTTGTCCTGTTTGGCAGTCTTTTGGGAATTGAATTTTAATTTTGAATTGAGGTTTACTCCTAAACACAACCTGTTCAATCTGTATGAATAATTCCAGGCAAACTCTTTTTTTTGTTGTTGTTGTTGTTTTTAATTATACTTTTTTAAAAAAATCATAGTTGTGAGCTTTAAAAGAGACATGGCAGGAATATGCATTATTTCAGTGGCAGTTGTAGTTTTTACAGCAGTTTTTCTAAGTACTTTATAGAAACATGTCTGACCATTTTTTCTAAATACACTGCAGAGAAGAAGTAACTGGAGAACACAGAGATGTGAGTGATGATGGAGACTGACCGTGCTTGATATTTTCATCCCCCTCCAAACCACAGCCCTTAGCCAGCAGCAGCCCAGTCCTCTAATGCCTTTGGAAATTCCCTTGTAACATAAACCAAAAGGCAGAAGTATCTAACTTCACTTAATTTTTCAGAGATATGTGTTCTGACAGAGGGCTTTCTCTGAATTAGGGAAGCCATCAGGTAGGGAGGTAAGAGTGGTCTGCTAAGTTGTGTGAAAACTAAGTCTTCAGAGGTAGCTCACATGCAGAGGATAAATGTTCTATCTCTTCCATTTCAACAGGAAACTGCTTTGAGTGTCTAGGGCACAACATGACCCTTTACAGATATTGGGAACATCAATAGAGCATGCCCATGTTGGTCTTTTCTATTCTCTTGTCTCCCTCTTCTGGGTCACCTGGGCTGCTATACAGCATTTCCCTGCAAAAACATCACCAGCAACCAGGTAGGATCATAGGCATTTTTATAAGTTAAATTAATAGCAAAACTCAAATAATTTGTATGGTGTTTTGCCACGCACCGCTCCCCCATGTCTGCGCTCTGTGCACTGGCACCTAGTTGGCGAGCTTCGGGCAAGGGGGCTGGAGGTTAAAATACACAGACACACACAGACAGAGAGACACCGACACGGGTCATCCTTGAATTCCCCAAGAATGCCCCCTTTATTGTGTTCAGGGGCAGATTATATAGAGATACCCACGCCCCAGCCAAACCCACCAGAAACCACTCTCCTGCCATCAGGAACTCCTGAAGGTCTCCTGTTTAGAGCAGCTATAGGCATCAGATCAGGGGATTACAAGAAATTCAGGATCTGAGGTCTCACTGCTCCCAACAGTGTTTGATAGGTTTGTTTTTTTTTTTTTTTTTTTTTTGTCATGCACTCATGAATCATAAAAGATTTCTGGGAAAGGATTTATTTATAAACAATCAAAAAAATTTACCTTGAATGAATAAGAATTGATTGAAGTTACTTTCATGACAAAATGGTGGGTTTGAATTTTAAATATCCAGTTTGGCAGCTCTTTGAAGAAAAAAATATTTGAGAGGATTAAAGAAAAACTATCACAGCAGAAATATGTGACATACCACTTATGTAAGCATAGTGAATGATAAATGATAAGGGAGAGGCTAAGTCAGATTTTCAAATTTTGAAGTTAAACTTTTATGACTTAGTGTAGGTCCATACTGTATATGCAAAATGTGCTCTCTTTAGTGTAAATCTAATCAGAACTACTATATCAGTACTCCACAAATTTGGGATGATGCAGAACATTATACAGACTGAGCAGGTTTTGTGTGTGTGTGTGTGTGTGTGTGTGTGTGTGTGTGTATACGTGCTCACAAGTGTGAGTAACAACTATGAAATAAAATAGCAAGGGATTCACATAGAAAGGAGGAATGTAAAGAAAAGAATGAGATAATTAAATTTTAATTTCAAAAAATTTTACAGGAAATAAAAATATAATTCAAAGAAATTGTAAGTTAAAATGTTGGTATTTGATAAAGGTAAAATTTTAAAAAAATACTATCAATATTAATAACACACATAGAAAAGTACTTGAAACATTACCACAGTAATACACTAAGTATAATTTTTTGAGGCAAGATAAATTTTTCAAAGAGATAACTCAAAGAAACATAATAGAGTTGAAGCAGTAATCTTTAGTAACAATTAGTAATAGGAAGGAGGTCACTCAGAGTCAGAAAATATGGCTAAGAGGGAGATTCCCTTTCAGAAGTGTATGAGTATGAACGTTTGTGAGAGATAAAAGTTATTACAGTGTGGTTCTAGATAATGTCCCGTGGACTCTCTCAATGAGAGTAAGCCCTTCATAATGCCCTGTTTTGTACATTTACTGATTTATTCTATTGCATATAGTTTTAAACAAATGAAACCATTTTAATTTTGACAAATTTTCCATTTAAATGGATCAACTGTTGGACAGACATAAAAGCAGAAATGTGTAATTACAACACTTGAGAGGTAGAGGCAGGAGAACTGCCGCAGTTCCAAAGTTATTGAGGTCAAAATGGTGAATTGCAGGCCAGTCAAGGATAAATACCATCAGAAACTCATTTTAAAAAGAAGGAGGAGGAGAAAAGGAAGAGGAGGAAGAGGAGGAAGAGAAGGAGGAGAAAGAAAGAAAAAAGAAAAAAATGAAAAAAACAAAGAAAAATAAAGTATAAAATAAACCCTATACGTATTCTTTTTGTACAAAAGAAAGCAGGGAGAAATGCAAACAAGAATTATTTTTTCTTGGTGAAAAAGAACAAATAATGTCTAGGGAAAAAGTGAAAAAGTCCCATTGTTCAATAATTTATATTCCTAAATATTAAGAAATTTTACTCATTTACACAGTGATTTCATGTAAAAACAACATGTAATAACAGAAAAACAAAGATGTCAAACATATCAACACTTTTAAGTGGTAAACAATTTTTTGAATTTTGTTTTTATTTATTTCCCCTGTAGTAGTCAGCTTAAATATGGCAAACCCTTAGAAAATCCAACATTAACATATCAATCAATAAGGTCTTTTCAGAAATGAAGTATTTTCTACTAAATTTAAAATTGTAAAGTATTTTTAAAAGCATCCCTATGATTAGTTACTTTTAATTGATATTTTTCCCATCTTTGTATTGAACCACAGTAAATATGCCATAGTTTCACAGACTCCTGACAAAGGTGATAGGAACGTGGCTAGTGTTTATCTTTTACTGAGGTATTTTTTGTCCCTTTCCTATCAGAAGCTGATTTTTCTTTCAACTCTTTGATAGATATACCCTGTTATTTCCTCTTTAAAAATAAACAAGGGGTATAGAGAGAAGATACTGCAGAGATCAGAATGTGAAAATTAGCAGCAGAGCTAAGAAAACAGCATAGAGTCAAAACAAGCAATGTAATGCTTTACTTTTATATAAATTATATTATTGCTTCAAATATCTGATTCACATTTCTTCATACTTAAAATTCATAAAATTGCAATACATATATTAATACTATAGACACTATTGTAGTCTGTAATTAAAAACTCTAATAAAATCCTTTATTTCTGATGTAGATGAGATTTTGCAATTATGAAAATATAGATATTTGAATTTGTTAATTTTGATTAAAAATGGGACTGGAAATGGATATATTAAATATACTTTAAATTATTTTTACTAAATACTCAATTTACCACCAATGCTAACAGAAATCAAATCTTCCATATATAAAAGATTTATATATATATATATATATATACACATATATATGTGTATATATATGAATACATAAGAGATATTCATGAATTCTCACTCGCCTTTTGATAAGGTGGACCATGGGAATCACTAGGGATTCTAATACAATCTAAATTTGACAGGAGTTTCTCAATGATTGTGTGGGCTAGATGAAAGTAAGTTGATATAATAACGTTATATTGTAGGATATTTATAGTGAGTGGAAGATTAGAGAATGTCAATGTGGTGATCTGTCGATGCTGTCATCCTAGACCACAAGCTCCTTACAATTCATCTGAATGCAATTGAGCAGAATGAAACCTTTTTTGGGTGTAGTGGCATTTCAAATGTATTTTAATAAATAAAGACTGCCTGAAGATCTGAGAGGAAAACAATCCCACTAGTCAGCCTTACAGACTAGATTATAGTAACACACACCTTTAATCCCAGTAGCCACAATGATACATACACACTTTTAACTCCAGTAGCTACCCAAGTTTCCATAGAAATCGGATGGGACATGCCTTTAGTCCCAGTGGTACATGCTTTTAGCCCAGCCCTGGAGAGGAAAATAAGACAGCCCGAGACAGGTCTCAGATACAGTCTCATTCTGACATTCCTGGAATGGCCATTTTCATACTGAGGTCTAGGTAGGAGCCAGTAGACGGCTGTTTTGCTTTACAGATCGTCAGGCTGAATCCCAATTTCCTACCCTGAGTTTTTATTTTTCGTGTTTCACTTGTGTGCTTGTGAAAAATTTTTAAAAAGCAGATGGTATAGACTTTTGGAAACATATAGGCTTTATATATTTTATAATCTATAGAACTGTGTGATATAAAGATAATTCCTCACCTCTCATTTCAATACAGTCTTTGTTCCACACTGAACTCATTCAGTAAGTTAAACAAAAACAACTGTCAACTATTCTACTTTATCTGTGTGAAACAATTTTTGTTTCTATTTACAGGAAAAACATAAGGATATTGAAAACTGTATACTAGACTGTTGGTTCCACCACCAAGAGTTTATAAATATGTAGTTGATTTTATAAGATATGAAATAAGATAAACTACTCCAAATGCTGTCATATGAATTAGATGTTTATTTTATCACACTACTAGAATTGTCCTTTCTAAATAATAAAATTCTAATAAGATTCCTTACAAGATTCTGCACATTCACCTAGACCCATGTCCTTTCTCAACAGTATAAAGTATTTGTGCATTGAACTCCAGTGAAATCATGTACACAATGCCATCTTTATTTATTTATTTTTGATGTCACAGCCATATGCCTGCCAGTTCCCTAAGTTCCTGTGCACACTGTTCACCATCCCCTTTCACATTTTGATGTCTGTGTTCATAGGAGAACTGAGTGACTTAGCTCTTAATTTCTACTGTCCCTGCAGGCTTTGAGGAGGGTTTTGGAAACAATAAACCTAAAACTTTGTACCCTGTGATTAATATCATTGGACATTATTATATATTATTATGTGAACTTAAATTTTTGAAATGGGAAAACAATTTAATTTAAAAGCAAAATATTCCACTAAAAATCAATTATTTTAAGCAGTTTCTTTTCCTCCTTTGGTCTAATAATACTCACCTGCCTGTAGATGGCAGGGTGCACTGGCCAGTTGCTGCTTTCAGAAGGATGAGTTACGTTATTGAGAAAGCAAAGAAGACAATATAGATGGTGTGCTGGCTAGTTTACATCACTTTACACAAGGCAGAGTCATCTGAAAGGAGGGAACCTCGCTTGAGAATATGATGTGGGAGTGTCATATATCAATCTGTTGATTTCATTGGTTAAGCAATAAAGAAACTGCTTGGCCCTCATAGGTTAAAACATAGGTGGGAGGAGTAAACAGAACAGAAGGCTGGGAGAAAGAAGCTGAGTCAGGGAGTCGCCACGATTCTCCCACTCCAGACAGATGCAGGTTAAGATCTTTCCTGGTAAGTGCACCTCATGGTGCTACATAGATTATTAGAAATGGGTTAAGAGGCTGAAACTAATAGGTCAGGCAGTGTTTAAAAGAATACAGTTTCCGTGTAATTATTTCAGGTAAAGCTAGCCATGGGGGCTTCCGGGTGCCAGGGACGCAGCCCGCTGCTCCTATTACTACAAGAATATGTTATCCTAAGATCTGTCTGTAAGGCAATTTTTCATGAGTGATTCTTGTGGGAGGTTCTAACCAGCCTATTGTAAGTCATGCCGTCCCTGGGCCAGTGGTCCTGTTATATATGAAAGCAGACTGAGCAAGCCATGTAAAGTAATTCAATAGCCAGCACCCCTCTGTGTCCTCTGCATCAGCTCCTGCCTCCAGGTTCCTGCCCTGTTTGGATTCCTGTCCTGAGTTTCGAAAACACCATAATCTAAGCTAAAATAAACACCTTCTTCCACAAGTTGCTTTGATTATGGCGTTTTATTACAGCAAACAACTAGGACCATAGCAATAACTATTGACCATAGCTAGGAAAGATGATACGTAACAAAAGTAGGTGATGGAATGACAAACAAGACTAGAGACTTCACTCGGGTGAAGTTCAGTTGATTAGTCCATTTTAGAATTGAATTTTAAGTTTTAAATAGTATTACATTTTTTCTTATTTTCTATGTTATAAATATATAAATTCTCTATTGTCTTAAACAGATGTAATGGTTTTTAAACTAGTGGTGATTTTAATTCCCTTATAGGTTATAGGTACAGGTATGGAAGATGTAGGTTAGGGATGGAAATGTTGAATTGGTTTTTGCCTGTGAAGCAATACATACATCCTTGGATACCTTAGAAAAGAAGGGCAATAGTAAAAATCTGTGACAACATTGGAGATTTAGGAAAATCCAGCACACTTCCCTAAGAAGCTGTCAAGTCCAACATGTTTATTTACTCAAATGCTTATGGTTGCCCTTTGTCTTTCGACCTATCATCAGACTGTACCAGTCTCACTGTTTGCCATCTTACACGATTATTAGTCACAGAATGTAAAGCCAGTTAGGAGAAACGACAGCTAAATTTACCTTATGTATTTTGTCCTCCTCTTTCCTCACAATGTAGAAGAGAGGAGCATTATCCAGAAGAGCTAATTTTGTTTGTTTTCATCCACATAGTTAACAAGGCCAGTGCCATGCAATTATTGAAGGCACAATTAACAAGTCTGGGTGCCAGTCTCAAGATCCTGTTTTGCTAATATGCTTTAAAATGTATAGACTTTTGTTGTTGTTTTTGATTACTACTCATAGCAATCAGGGCAGCTACCAGAAACATTGCTAGATGTCTGAATGACCAGTTAGCAAACTGTTTAGCTGCATACACAACACCACACATGTATAGCAAACTGATACAGTTATGATCACAAGGAACAGATCTCATTCTCAATTTAAAGTCTTCTGAACATAGAAGAGTCATTCCAGTTAAGCAACATGCTTTCCTCTGTGTTCCCATAAAACCAGTTTAGCTCAAGAATATTTATAAAAGTAGAAATTTTCACTACTTTTTTTTTCTTTTTCATTATTTTTATACTGCCAAACAGAATAAAGAATCAAAATTTCTAAATGGATAAATTTACACTAAAATCTTATTGTAAATGAAAGGAAACAATTTAGTGGTTAAATTATTCTATATAAGCCAGATATTGAGTGCCAAGACTATTATTTCATTCCTTACTTGGATTTTTAAATAATATATCAAAAGCAATATATCACTTATCTAGTACTGAATAATTGTTAATTTACTTTTTATTTTCATTTTAAAATTGCCTGTGACATTTTTGCATTGTTCAAAATAAATCATCAATGGTGTTTCTTTGTAAACTTAAAATATTTAGCAATTTTATTTAAGGTTAGTTCATAACATTTCAACGGGGCTAACTTTCAAGTTTTTTTTTTTTTTAAGGTCTGTGAGAATCCTGAAATCAAAAGAGAAAAGAATATGTGCTGGTAATAAAAACCTATCTTTCTAGAAGGAGTATCTCCCAGAACTCTGAAAAGTGCTCCAGGAAGTACACTTAATACATACACATGTATGCAGCCTCTTCCCCTCTCCTGTGTGAGACCATAACTCCCCTCAAGTAACATATGGCAATTGGTGCAATAAAGACCATATTAAAATCCCACAATTAAGTTGAATCATTAGTTATTTGTTCTTCAAATTTTTGCCCACATCCTCTGTGAAAATATTTTTCTGATTATTTTTATTTTGTTATACTTATTGTGTTTGTGTGTGTGTGTGTGTGTGTTTGTGTGTATTATCTGCCACATGTGTGAAAGTCAGAATCTAAATTCTAATGTGCTATTCTTTCCTTGTACTATGTGTTCTACCTCTCTATGCTATGTGATCATTAGGCTAACAAAATGAAGATACAATACGAGAGATCCTCTTCTAGCGTTCTCAATCATATTTCCCCCTTTCATGTTTACCTCTGTCTGACCTCCTGCCATAATATTGCAGGTGAAACAGGTGCATGCTATCAGAGAACCAGAATGACAGTAACCAGAGTTCCTGTATCAGTACATCGAGATGAGGTATAAATCTGGAAGCCTGCATTGTCCTCTTGCACATACAAACACTCATTTTTTTTTTCTTTTTAATAGCCTACTAATATTGCAGAAACCTGGGGTGGTATTATTTTCATTAATTCTAATTGTATTAGAGCAGTGTTATATATATGAAAGCCTACATTTTTGATGTTCTTTTATAGTTGGTGACTTTTTAGTTATAATAGGTATTTATAAACCTAAATTGTGTATAGCTACTGCAGAAAATTAATGCCTAAAACTATTTATTTATATAACTATTTGTTCCTATTTAATAATACTTTACAAAGTTAATAACAAGTCTCTTATTACTAAATGTTACTATAAATCCGTCAATCCTGGTCAAGCATTGGGGTGATTAAACTGATTTTAAAAGCAAAACATTAAGCCATATATTTTTAATATTTTCCTTTAATCATGCCTACCCACTTAATTCAAATACATTACGGGACACATTTTACCTATGTGCCGTATATTTGTTCTCCATTTTAATATTTTCAAGTTATTTTCTTAAAATATGCATGTAGTCTTTTCCTGGTTGTTATCTCCCAACTGATACCAATGGTCAGCCACCATTGTTTCTCATCTGCCTTCCATGATCCCCCATGACATTACACTGGGTAACATTATCCAGAGAGTATTTTATCTGATCTAACATCAATATACACATTTGTTTTTATACCAACAAGTAGATGTAGTCATCACCTCTTATTAAAACAAAAAACAAAAAACTTCTCTTTGCAACAAACAGAAAGCACTATAAAAAACATAACCAATAAAAATGAAAAATTTTGTATCTAAATCCCAATGGATATGTTTACAAAACAATTCCTCACATAAGGCTAAGGTGACATTGTGGAAGAGGGACCAGAAAGATTGTAAGAGCTAGAAGATCAGGGAGTTTGCTGTGAGATTATGACTCCTGGTAAAGTCAGAAAGTACACCCATAAAATTTCTACATCAAATGGCAAAGCCTGGGAGGTCTCAAATTACACAAAGAACTAGAGGCAGCTAAGAAATGATAAATGCAGGAGAAATAATCTTAACCATGAAAGAGCACTGCAACTGATTATCTAATACCAAAGAGTCGATCCTGAAAACATACATTCAAGTATTGCACACACAGAAATGTTAGAACTGTAATAAGTATTGATGATGATAAAAGAAATGACACAAATTTTAAAGATATTAATAAAGTGTCTATTGGAAAGTTTGAAGTGAGGAAAGGGAATATAGAGATTTTAAAATTAGATTAAAATCTCAAAAACAAAAAAAATTAAAAAAATTCTTTGTTTTAATTGGGCATTGCATTGGAATCTACACTCTGCCTCTGGTTTGTATGATACAGAATGGGAGGGATTCTGCATGCCATGCATCAAATTGTCTGTGAGAGAAGCGCCTGTCTATTTAGAGATCACTGTTTTGGCATGCCGTGCATGCCACTACAAATTATACTACCTTCATGTCTATTTATGTTGCATTACTTCACAGTAAACAGATCAAGTACATGTTTAGCCACAGTTTAATTGCCACCGAGACTTACAAGCAAAGTTAAATATTCTTTGTGTGTTACCTGTACCAAATTACCATTTAGTGACAACTGGGAAAGATTAAGACTCTCTATGGCAAATTGAATATAAAATAAAAGATTGTCAGTATGGTTCCCAGACTCCCACAACACCAGTTGCTCTAATAGAATTGATGGAGGGACACTACAGCTCCAGTGAAATAAATGATAGCTTGTGTGTGGAGAAAATATATATCAAAGCACCCTTTCATTTGTGCTCCTAATTCTTTTTAAAGTGTTGCTAATGGTCAGAATTTATTCACTCTCCACAAGCACAACATGAAAGGATTCCAGGAAATGTGGTTACATGCTGTCCAAGGTGTTGGAGGGATAGAAAAATATGGCTCTGGATGTAGAAACATGGATATGCAAAGTTTATTAATAATAAAACTAAGAAAAGGATAAAAATACCAATTTAAGTTTTTTTCTAGGAATAGATACTTTTGTAATACCACAGTAAATAGAAAATGTTTTGTATTATTCCTGAAAATTATCTTTAATTTAAGTGAATGGTCACAGCTTTTTGTCTTTCTATTTTGAATATGTTTTTGACAAATACCTTGGAGAACTTTGTCTAAAACTTCATCAGATGTTATTATGGGATAGTATAAGATTTTATATCAAAAATATGAATCTAAATTTTAAAGAATGGATACATTTTATAAGTAGTTATATGGTATAATCATCTTTTCAAAAAATAGAAGGACCATCTCTTGTCATATAATAGACAAGTATACAATATTAAAGATCTCCTTATTATGTTTCCCTACTTCTGAACTCTTAGCTAAGAAGTAAGTAAAATGACCATTGCAGGAAGCAATGAATACAAAGAATATGCTAATTATGAAATTACATAAGAACTACAGAGCTATTTTCAAAAGCCAGTATGGTGCAAAAAATGTGTAGTATTACTCTGGATATTGAGAAAACACATGCCTGCATTGCATCAGTTCAATCAATTAAAACCAGTCTGGGCAATAGTATACAAGTCTATATTCTAATGACTCATACCCATATCCATATTTGTTTCTGTTGAAAGTCATATGTATCTTCGTGTTAGTTTTCTTCATGAGAAATTTTTCAAACTGAACTCATGTAAGGAAATGCAAAGAATATTTTTTTTGAAAAGAAGAATAAACCCTTATAGGAAGCTTTTGGTTCAAGAACTAAAATTATTTGGAGCTGCCCAAATCCTTCATGGAATTTTTCCTGCCTAAGAGCAGAAAGTAGGCCAATCATTTCTAACTGCCAAATCCTCCAGAGTCCACAGATAGACCCTACTGCAGAGAAGCCTGCAGAAGGTATCTAGATGAAATGATCATTCAGGAACTAGCCATGCCACCAATGGGAGAGAGGTCTCACAGATTATATTACTTCTAAGATTCTCAGCAGAGTAAACAAGGCTTGATAGAACAGATTAACTTTTTCTTCACAATTATTCTTTCTCACACTTTCTTTCATATTATTGATCCCTAAGCAATAGTTTACATCTTAACTCTTAATTCAAATTGCAACATATTCAGAGAATCCTACAAAAAAAATATGAATAGAAATTTTCAATTTTCACTAGTTTGAGGTGTATTAGTGAACTTAGTGTTTAAAATGATATTATGAGAAAATAAATGTGTATATAGAATTTTCTATAAGTACTATATATATTGAATATATAGGCAATTGTTCTGCATAGAATAACCTGGCAAGTTAAGAATTTGATGGTCATTAGCTGAATTAATGACTCTTCTATTTCCATGATGAAATACCACAATGAAAATCAACTAAAGGAATAAAGTTCATTTGGGCCCTCAGTTCCAGAAAAAGCATTTATAGTCCATGGAAGAGGCATGACATTAGGCAACACAATATAAGGTTATATTTTCATCCATATGCAAAAAGCAGGAAAAGAAAAAACTGGAAATTTATGAGGATATAGACTCTCAAAACCTATCATGTCATTCTGCAGCTACACCATATTGCCTAATGTTTCTATAACCTCCCAAAACAATGTCACTGATGGGGATAAAGTGTTAAGCAACATGAGCTTGTGGTCATCCAACCACTGTATTAAGTTTCTACTTTAAGTGAATTAAGGAATCCCACTCAAGTTGCTGGTCAGATATCTATAACCTCACATGAGGAATCAATGGGAGATATTGGAGAAAAAGGATTTCAATACCCAAGAAGCAGGGTTGCTTTCTTTTCTTCCAAAATAGAATGTGAATTTGATTAATTATTCATATAACTACTAATCTTCAGAAAACAATATGAGAACAGAAAAAAATGTGCAAACAATGGGGAAAACATTGTTTTTTTTGTTTTGTTTTATTTTATTTTATTTATTTATTAAAGATTTCTGCCTCCTCCCCTACACAGCCTCCCATTTCCCTCCTCCGATCAAGTCCCCCTCCCTCGTCAGCCCAAAGAGCAATCAGGGTTCCCTGCCCTGTGGGGAGTCCAAGGACCACCCACCTCCATCCAGGTCTAGTAAGGTGAGCATCCAAACTGCCTAGGCTCCCACAAAGCCAGTACGTGCAGTGGGATCAAAAACCCATTGCCATTGTTCTTGAGTTCTCAGTAGTCCTCATTGTTCGCTGTGTTCAGCGAGTCCGGTTTTATCCCATGCTTTTTCAGACGCAGGCCAGCTGTCTTTGGTGAGTTCCCGATAGAGCATCCCCATTGTCTCAGTGTGTGGGTGCACCCCTCGCGGTCCTGAGTTCCTTGCTCAAGCTCTCTCTCCTTCTGCTCCTGATTTGGACCTTGAGATTTCTGTCAGGTGCTCCAATGTGGGAAAAACATTGTTAAACCTACGCACCAATTAACTCCAAAGAAATCTGAGTTTCTCCAGTAGACAAATTACAAACGTTATTTGGATCAGGAGTATAAAAGAAACTCCTATAATGTGATGTCTGTGAGATATTCACTACCAATTATAGCAGCCTTGGCTTGAATTTAAAAGTTGAATTACTTTTTTAGGGTTATTTTTTTCATAATGAAAGTTTGTCAAATAGAATGGAAGAGTGTTCTCTTTAATTCAAAGAAACATAGAAACAAATGATATGAGATGCATATCCAGGTTAGTCCTGTTCTTGTAAATGTAAAAGCTGGGAGTGGCTGCATGGGACTAAGTATACCCTGCTTTCTTTTGTATATTTTGAAAATTCTTTGGGTAAATAATTAAATGTTTGTTAATATACATGGAAAAATGAAACATCACATTATCACAAAAGTAGAAAAATTGGAACAAAACACAGGTCAAACTCAGGCTGTGGCACCGGGATTTATCTCTACTGCTTGTACTGGCTTTTTGGGAAATTATTGTCTTTGGATGGATACCTTGCTCAGCCTAGATATAGTAGGGAGAACCAAGGACCTCTAGGGAAGACCTTACCCTCTCTGAGGAGTGGATGGTGGCTTAGGTGGAAGGGAAGGAGGAAGAAATGGGAAGGAAGGAGGGAGTGGGAACCGGGATTGGTACGTAATCCCAATGAAATAAAAAAAAAA
>NC_022028.1:15548731-15557879 GCF_000317375.1 Microtus ochrogaster
CTGTAGTAGAGTTTGAAGTCAGGGATGGTAATGCCTCCAGAAGTTCCTTTATTATATAAGACTGTTTTGGCTATCCTGGGTTTTTTATTTTTCCATATAAATTTGATTATTGTCCTCTCAAGATCTGTGAAGAATTTTGATGGGACCTTGATGGGGATTGCATTGAATCTATAAATTGCCTTTGGTAAAAAATTAAAACTAAAGAAAAAAAAACACTGGCCAAAATACTTCTTTTATATGCATAAATCATATATGTTGAGGAATGTTATTTTCAGGTGTGTTACTTTTGTTTATGCTGCATTTGATTAACTGTAAAGTTGTGATTCTTTGATTATATAAAACACCTATCCGATGGTCCTAATAAAGAGGTGAACAGCAAATAACGAAGCAGAAGCAGGAATAGGAGGGACGAGCGGGAAGAGTGCATGAAAAAGAACAAAGAGCAAGAGAACAAGAGAAGGACATCAGGGGCCAGCCACCCACTCGGTCACAGAGTAAGAAGGAAAAAAGGTATTTAGAATAGAGAAAGCTAAAAGTTCAGAAGCCAAAGGTAGTAGGGATAATTTAAGAAAAACTGGCAAGAAAGAAGCCAAGCTAAGGGCATTCATAACTAAGAGTAAGCCTCTGTGTGTCATTTATTTGGGAGCTGACTGGCAGACCCTCCCCCCAAAGTAGAAAGAGTAAAACGTCACACAACAAATATTAGATTGAAAAAAGTGCCCAGTGAAATGGTGACTATATGTTCAACTGTGACGCATCTCGGGTCTAGGTAGCATGCGAGCGCTGTGATGAAAGAACTGACCAGAGGTTAGACAGGCCAGTGTTCCTGGGTGCTTTCTGCTTTTTCAGGGGCCTCGGTCATGTCCTTAGCACCTATGTCC
Organism: Microtus ochrogaster; assembly: GCF_000317375.1. Lineage (NCBI taxonomy): Eukaryota > Metazoa > Chordata > Mammalia > Rodentia > Cricetidae > Microtus > Microtus ochrogaster. The sequence goes on from NC_022028.1 coordinate 15,549,613, forward strand.
AACAGAACATAGCTGCCCTTAACTTCAGCTGCAGGTGATCTGATGCATCTTCCGGATTCTGCCAGCACCTGTACTCATTCAGGAATCACGCAACCCCCACATACTTCGAAAATAATAAATATAAATTTTGAAAAGAAAGAAAAAACACTTATCAAAAGCATCTTAAGGAAATAAAAGACTCATTTGACTTAAAGTCTAGGTCTTAGACTCCACCGAAAGAAAAGACAAGAATGCAAGCAAATATGTCATACAGAAACCATGGAGGGATGCTGTTTTCTGCCTCACTCACAGGATCCTTCTTAGTTTGTTTTCTTACGCAATACAAGATCATCTGTCTAAGGATAGTACCACTTCAAATGAGCATGCTCCTCCTGCACCAATTCATAATCAAGACAATTACCCACAAACATGCCCACAGGCCAATCTGGTCTCGGCAATTCCTAAATCAAGGCTTTTCCCCAGATGACTCTGGCTTGTATCAGGTTGACAATTCATTCTAAGTAGGATTGTGTAATTATTTCCTCGTTAGTAATGTCTTACAATAGCAAAGTAAAGAGACAAGAGATTTGTGCCTGGACAGGCAGAAAAATTTACCTATTATATACCTGAAGGCTGTCACTGTGGCCAGCACCCTTGGTTGTCCTGAAGAACATCTCAAAGTAGAATCTGGATTGCTTCTCAGAGTCGTTTCTATTTCCGTTAAGTCTGGAATGGCTTTAATGGCTATATGGAATCATTCAATTTCCAATGTAAGAGGAAGAACAACATGCATCCAAGTTCAATTTGCTTAGTATCCTTCAAAATAATTAAAATAATCACAATTTTAGGTATTCAATTTAGAACAGTAACTGAAAAGCAAAATGTCATTAATTTCTTTCTTTCACATTAATTAGTATTATGAAATATAATGAGAGATGTGCCCAAATTAAAACAAGTCCCATTAATATTTACATAAGGTTCTACAGATTAATGTGTCAATTAAGGATGTATTCTTGTCTTTTTAGTAAAAATATGTAATATTTAACTAAATTATACTTCCTTTGTTGAGTAGTTTGGCATAAAGTAGCACATATTTCTAAAAGAAAAAATACTGATGTATAAATTTTTTATAAGATACCACTTCATAATTTAATAACTAATGTTACAGTTGATGTATTTCATATGGAGAAATATGGGTACCACTGTGGGGACAGGTTTATTCAGAATTGAATCCAATTATAACCACAGGTGTATTATAAATATATGTATATATCTGTTCATTAATGTGGTATAAAAGTAAGGTTAAGCTAAAACGGAGCATCCTCCAGGAGACTATAATTATCATCCTAGAGATAGCAATTTTAGATGAATATATAAGACAAGTTTTTTCTTTAAAAAATGTGTTGTTTTGCAATATTATGATTCACTCTGTGTACTTTTTAGTCAACACCATTAATTTTCCTCCGTTTTATGTGTAATACCATAACATTGAAAGCACAAGGGATATCTTAGTAAAATTAACACATGAATGGATGTGTAAGACTAGTGATAAAATAAATTTGGTTGTTTTTCTACTTAGAAACAGGAATACTACATTTTCAAACTTTTACTTGTGGGTATGCATCCTGTGTGGCATATCTATGTGTGTGTGTGTGTGTGTACATGTAGAGGTCAGAGGTCACTGCTAGGTATTATTATAAATTATTCTGTACCTTATATTTTGAGCTAGAGTCTGTCAGTGATCTGCAGATCATTGGTTGAATGACATGAGGTCATTGATTCACTTAGGATGGATGAGCAATGAGTTCTAGGGAAAGGCCTAACTCTGACTCCATCGCACTGGGACGACAGTGATAACAAGCATCTTTTCTGAGTGCTAGGGATGCATACTTGTTGTTTGGTGTTTCATTACTGTGCGTCAGGCCTCATCAGTCTGATATCTTTTTAGATTATTTTTAACTAACTTATAAAATTAGTTAATGAGGCCAAATTATCTTAAACTCTCTTGTGGACAGAAATAAGTTGCTTTTCCTGTATTTATTATTTTTTAAAGTTCTTAAAATGATAGGCTGAGAACCTGAAATAGACCTACATGGCTAATAAAGATTATTTAATATAAATACAATGAAACATACTCAAGTCTAATATTTGTTGATGTAAATTTGCAAAAGATTAATTAGTTATATTGTCGGAGTTTGCAACTAAAGCTACATATATATATATATATATATATATATATATATATATATATATATATATATATATATATATCTCCAAGAGGATCAGACTACCATGGTGCACTTGAATACTACCGACAAACTCACAGAATGAGGGGAATTTACAATAACTGAAGCAAGATTAGATAAATTTCTAGTCACTAATGAATAATTTTAATACATTTGCTCACATCTTCTTACTCAGCACCATAATTAACTAGGGGGAAAGTTAAAACTATGATGGGTAAGGTATAATGGATACAGCTCATTCATGTGCATTCCACAAATTGGCAATTGGACGGGAGGCTGAGGGAGAGATGAATGGACTAAGTGGACTAATTAGCAAGCTGAAGTGTAGGAGGAACTGGCAGCAATAATGTATCAGGACAGAGGGTGCAATCAATGTAGTATAAATAATGATGACTGTAAAACTGCAGTAACATAAGAAGGATGCTGGGCAGACAAGAGCTGCTGCTGTCTGAGTCACGTAAATATTGTTGGCTCTCACTGGGCTGCCTAGTGAAGACACAAATTAACGAAAAAAGATAAAATTGGATATGCAAATGAAATGCAATTAATTTGTGACAAATAAATTGTTGTGGTTCACTTGTGCCTGCTCATTTTGTCCACAATTTTCTTATTTAAAAAATTATACTCAAGTATCAACAATAGCATGGTCGTGTTGCAATCACTACAGTAAGGGCTGGATTTTGGAAGCCAGTAGATTTAGAATATTTTTAGTAAAATTGAGTAATCAAATATGTTGTCTTTATAATTTTATGTAATTTTATATATTTGTATGATTTATGTACTTGAAATGTATGTACATGCTTGAATTTAAATTATACTGACAAATTTACAAGGGTAATTTGATCTATATAAATGTAGTCAATATCATTAAAAAACAATGAATTTCAAACAAATTTTATCTTATGATAAGATTAAAATAAATATAAGGTCAAAATAAGATCTGTTTACTAAACAATTAAAGGTATTGATAATTCAAAATATTTTTTTAAAGTAGTAATGGGTTATATGTGAATGCATATTAGTATTTGAACTACCAATATTTAGGAGGGTCACAAATATATAATTCCATAAAGGATGCCTATTGATGCACACACTTAGCTGTATCTCATATTAAACACTGTTTACAAAAGGTTCACATGAAATATACAAGTGTGTTTACTTCTTGGAAGGTTGTTCAGCTATAAAATGAGCAGCAAGTTTCTATTTCCTCATGTCATCCTATGAAAAATGAAGTATATTAAAGACAGTGCTGTCAACTTTAACTCATGATTTAAAAATGAATACTTATTTGATATCTTCAAAATACATAATTTCTTATTTTGTAATATTCATTTTAAAACTATAATACATTAATATAAGCTGCTTCATTTTTGATTTAAAATTTATTTTCTGACTATGATTCCTAGATTTGCTCTAATTTTGATAAAATGTTCTTAGCTTCAAAGAAATTTTAAACTTCTGCCTATATATGCATTTAGACAGAGGACCTCAGATCTGCATGATGACTCACTAGGTGAAGACTGGTCTAACACATTAAACATTCAAATTTCATTTCAGAAGAGCCATAATCTTATTCACTATATTTAAAAGTGAAATATAGTGTTCAATGTGACAAAAATAGATTTTTAGAACAATTACCATGATGCTTTAAAAAGTTTATAAACTTACAAAATAACATTGAAATTTAGAAAATCAAAGATACTAATAAGATAAAATTGTTTCTTAATGGATTTCAAGTCACAATGCATGATCCTCATAATTTTGGGTGAAGGAAACTCAACATTCTGATGATGAGGGCTTTAACCAGTGTTGAGGTAGTTACATGCTGCATCATTGAGGGAAAGGATGTAAGAAAAAAGCTGAGTTACATACTTGCCAACTTCAGCACAACCAAGCTGAACATCAATTTTCTGCTGTGTATTTGCTGTCTCTGAACATAGTTGATAAAATATTGAGTCCCCTCTCTCTCAGGATCAAGCCACTCAATTCCAATATCCTGGTGTTAATAACTGTAGCTATTTACAAAAGAGAATGTTAAACCAATAAAATAATTATAAGTTAATTTATATGATCAACATTTAATTTGCTGCTCCCTCAAAAACACTATGTCTATGAAGAATAATCTTATATGCATAGGAAAGATTGCTATTGTGATGTGAGATATTATTTAAAATTTTCCCATTTTTTTCCAGTATATAACTTAGTAGAAGAAAGGTGGATGATGACAGTTTACAAAATAGTCTACCACGTCATATTTGATATAGCCAATGCGAGTAGGAGGGGTCATACCTTAAGGTTTTATTTTGAAAATCTAATTATGAAGAACTGAAATTCACCAGAAATACATCTAATAATGTATGTATACTTTGTTTCCTGAAACAGTGAGACAGAAAAGACAAATCTCAATGAATGAAAGCATTCCCAGGTGTCCACGGGGATGTTGCCAGCTAGGTCCTTGGGCAGCGGAGGAGAGGGTGGCTGAACTGGCCTTGTCCCTTAGTCACAGTGATGAATATCTTGATATCAACAGAGAACCTTCATCCGGCGATGGAAGGAGATAGAGACAGAGACCCACATTGGAGCACTGGACTGAGCTCCCAAGGTCCAAATGAGGAGCAGAAGGAGGGAGAACATGAGCAAGGAAGTCAGGACCGTGAGGGGTGCACCCACCCACTGAGATGGAGGGGCTGATCTAATGGAAGCTCACCAAGGCCAGCTGGACTGGGACTGATGGAGCATGTGATCAAACCAGACTCTCTGAACATGGCGGTCACTGAGGGCTGACTGAGAAGCCAAGGACAATGGCACTGGGCTTTGATCGTACAGCGTGTACTGGCTTTGTGGGAGCCTAGTCTGTTTGGATGCTCACCTTCCTAGTCCTGGATGGAGTGGGGAGGACCTTGGACTTCCCATAGGGCAGGGAACCCTGACTGCTCTTTGGACTGGAGAGGGAGAGGGAGAGGGTTTGGGGAAAGGAGAGATAAATGGGAGGAGGTGGAAATTTTTAATAAAATTTTTAATAAATTAAAAAAAGAATTAAAAAAGAGGAAAAACAAAACAAAAAGCGCAGTGACATCTCACAATACAAAAAAGGCCTTTTATGAAATCTAACAATCATTTGTGATAAAAGTCCTGGGAAGACTAGAAATACAAGTGATATACTGTAGGTGGAGTTTCCTATCTCACAATCACACTCAAATAAGCGTACTGAAGCTTATATCAATTATAAACATTTGACCAATAACTCAAGCTTATTACTAACTAACTAGCTCCTACATTTTAAGTTAATTCTAATTTCTTATTTACACTCTGCCAAGTGCTGGTACTTTATTTGCATGACACACTCATCTCCTACTCCCTGGGGGTCTATTTGTTGATTCTAGATTCTGCTCTTCGTGCTAGTCTTTTTGGTCCAGGAAGGTACTCTGAAAGCTGCCAAAATAGAAGCTTAAATAGAAATCCAACCACAAACACTTAGATCTAATGGTTTGCTATCAGCCAAGTTATCTAGGTGTGGTAGTGTAATTGTGATATAAAGCCTATATAAGTAACCACTCAATATCTGATATGACTTAAAGTCCACCGTACAAAGGAAAATCATACCTGGTATTTCTTGGGTAACCAAGAACATGAATCTAAACATCCTGAGTGTTCAAGGGTAAAAGCAAATTTTACTGAAATAAAATACAAAACTGTTAATTCTGCTATACTCATAGTTCAGATCGATCAGAGCGTTGCTCACCCACCTTCCTAGAAGCTTCTTCCAGCAGTAGTTGGAAACTAGTTCAGAGATTTATAGATAGACCTTATGCAGAGAGTGAGATCTTATGACACGCATTCCAAAACAGGAAGTCTCCATCAGATCCCTCTTCTCAGGGCTCAGGGAATTCTGCAGAAGCCTGAGTGGAAAAGGGGAAGAGCCAGAGGGTAGGAGGACACCAGAAAACAAGATTCTGTAAGTCACGATAATTGATGTCCAGAGGGACTCATAGATAATGAGGCACCATGCATGGCTCTGCACCAGATGGGGTCCTGAGCTGAAAGGACAAGTAGGTCCAAGCCCATTTCTAAGCCAGAAGCTATCTCTAATTGAGATCCACTAGCAAATGAAAACTTGGTTGTCTCCTAGGGAGTCTCATTGCAGAAACAAATTGCACTTAAGGGTAGGCTGCATGCCCAGCCGTGGGTAGCAATCAGAAAATGAACTCAATGGCATCTTTGGAAGTTCCTTTTTTCATAATGTTGTGAGGGAGCCTTTATTTTCTTCCTTTTTTAAAAAAGAAATTTATTGTATTTTATTCTATTATTTATATTTTATTATATTTATTTCTGCTTTTATTTTATTTATATTTTTCCCATACTTCAGCAGCAGGGCTTTTGCATATATATCATGACTTTGTTGTTTCCGTAGGATTCCTGCATGTTCAAACAAGTGGTCCATTATTTCTGTTTGTTTTGTCCTAAATTGGTGTGTCAGTTTTTCTTTTTATCTTATTAAATGATTTAAAAAACAACAACAACAATAACAAAATAAAAAACAATAGGCCAGTTACATTGACTTGATTAGTGCTTCCCGGAATATAGAAGAGAATCCAGGCTCCTGGCCTCTTCACAAACTCAGAGTTAATTGCTTCCATTGAATACAAAAACACAGTGGGTGCTTTTGTTCTTCACCTGTGTGTGATTAGCACTCTATACCTTTAAACTTCACGTTATAAAACCTGAAATTGTTTCCACTTAACCAGCAAAAGCCACTTAAGTCTCACCCTGACCTCTTGAAACATTCTGGGAGGAGAGTATTTTGAGGTTGCTCCAGTTAACAGAATCAACAGAACCTTGCTGAGAACCACTAAACACAACTGGGTGAGTATGAAGGCCATTACTTGAACCAAATCTGCTATAGTTACGTTACAGTTAACACATGCATTTAAATGTATGACAGAAACTGGAACTGTCAGTCAACTGAAAACCCACCCCACAGAGAATATAAGCTAACTAAAGGTTTGTTGCAGATTAGTATGCGGGAGGAGACAAGTGGAATTTAACCGGTCTTTCGGGATTTTACTGATATAATAATTGTCTTTTTCCATTTTAATTATTACTCTTAGAGTGGGAATTGTATAGGTGTATCCATTGTGTATCTTAAAGGTAAATCATTTATGTTTTTAATAATTTGTCTTTGCCTAGTACACACACACTCTCTTACACACATATCTTTATTAAATAAGATATATAGTTTAAAATAATGTCCTTTCCAAGATTGATTTATATCTTGAGATAATTTGAGAAAGACCTTCGTATTCCTTTGAATATTTTTATTAGAATACAGGGCATACAGGGCACTCCTAGTAAGAGGTATTGGTATTTAAAAATTCAAATAACCACAATGTATCTTTAATGAGTATTGAGAGTTACAGTTATTTCGGAATCTAATGATAATTATTTAGTATGCAGTTGGAAAATCCACCAGTTGAGTAGAGCAGTGATAGTCAGTTATTTTCTAGGGTCCATGACCTTTCCAGCCATAGGTAGTTTGGTAGGCTTATAATACCAGGCATAAATTTCTTCCTACTGAGTGAGGTCTCAAGTTCAATAACATGACTATTGTCTATACCCATGTTTTAAGTTCCACTACTGCATCTCTCAGAATATTTTTATAATCCCACAGAAATATTCAATAATTACTGTTTATTTTTTTATGACTTTTTGGCTTGTCATAAAAGCTCACTAGAGCTTTTCCCCCATTGGAACATGATATTTGGAAGTGTAAGAATCTGTGCTCCAGGGCTCTAAAACTCAAACTAGGTTTAGAGTAAGCTGATTCTTAAAAAAGTAAGAAATTTGTTACAATAGTTCAGAAGTCAGAGATCAGATGTCACTAACACTCTCTTTTAAAAAAAAAAGGATCCTTATTGGAGAAGGACTAATGGCTCTGAATTTAAAAATTCTCTCTCTCCTTCTGCTCCTGATTTGGACCTTGAGAATTATGTCCGGTGCTCCAATGTGGGTCTCTGTCTCCTTTCATCGCCTGATGAAGGTTAA
>NC_022028.1:15558339-15564358 GCF_000317375.1 Microtus ochrogaster
AAATCACTGTAATAATGCCCAACAGTATTCTGCTATGCTCGTAGTTTGGTGCCTAGCCCAGGTTTTTCAGAGACACTTCACCCTGCAACTACTAGAAACAGATGCAGACTGACAGTCAAACAGTAGTTGGAGCTCAGGCAATCTTGCATAAGAGGAGGAGAAAGGATTGTAGGAGACAGAAGGGTCAAGGAAACTCACAGGAGAACCCACAGAATTATCTAACCTGGGCTCATAGGAGCTCACAATGACTGAACTGACAACCAGAGAGCCAGCATGGACTGGCATAGGCCATCTGAGTATATGTTACAATTGTGTAGCTTAGTCTTCTTGTGGAACTTGAAACAGTATGAATAGAGTCAGACTCTTACTTCCTTTTGGAGCTCTTCTCCTCTACTGAGTCACCTTTTCCAGCCCTAATATATGGGGAGGTGCTTAGTCTTGCTGCAACTCGATATGCCATGTTTGGTTGATATTCCTGGGAGACCTGCCCTTTCCTAAATGGAAATAAAGAACAAGTGTATTTGAGAATAGTCACAGAGGGGAGCTTAGGAGGCAGGACTGGGAGAAGAGGAGGAATGCAAACTGCAGCCAGAAAGTGAATAAATAATTATATAAATCTATTTAAAACGAAACAAAACAAACAAAAAACCTGAACCATCTGTAAATCTAGTTCCAAGAAATTGGATGCTCTCCTCTGCCCTGTGTTTGGGTCAATCACATACAGAGTACACTAGCATATTTCCAGGAAAAAAATCCCATATACATAAATCAAAACAAAGTAAGGAAACACAAAACAAATATCATCAGTTTTACAATGTTTCATACGTACTGAAAAAAATTAATGTGGCTTCTAATAAATACAAAAAACTACTTTTAAATTAGTAACATTATTAACATTTTAAAAATCTCTTCATATTCTAAATGAACAATATTCATATAGTAAAATAGTTTTGAATGACATTGGTACATAAGAAACAATATCCACTAACTGAAAATTCAAGAAAATAACATAAAATTTATGCAAACTAATAAATGAATGAGAACTACATTTCCAGAGAACATATATGGAATTAAAAACAATTATTTAATATAAAGTTTGTAAAACAAATTTTAATGTTCTTTTATAACCATTTTATTAATAATAACAGAATCTGTGTGGAAATTTCCACATTACTTCCTGAGATTTCCTTGGAGACTAGAGTTGATTCCATTCACTTGAATGACTGCTAATGAATCTCCATTTCTCACAATGATTAGAATATTTTTATGCAGCTTATTTAAGAATAACCATAAGAGTTCTCAATGGGATTAGAAATAATTAAAATGACTAAACTACTTCTACATTATATTATGATGAGTTGTTAGAAACATCTAGAGTTTGGGGAATTTATATGAAAGGCTTGATGAGTTTTCATCAAAAAATCAGTAGTAAAGAATCTCATACAAAGATTCATTTTGCTGTTTAAATAGTTTGTGGTGTACAATATATCACATAATGTGTTATCACCCTGTGAAATGGAGATGGGAGATTAAATATGTGCATATACTTTTGTGGAATTGTTTCCTTATATAATAAGTGTATATATTCTTTACAGTTTTCATATATAACAATATATATATATATAAGATATCTTTGACTAATTAATCTTACATGTATTTCTTCAAATATTAGAGGTTTTTCTCATTTGAAACTTCCTTTTTTATTGAAAATAGATTCTATTCTCATACAATACATCCTGACCTAAGTTTCTCCTTTCTCCGCTCTTCCCAGCTGCCCCGTCACTTACCTGCTCCCTCAGATCCTCTCCCCCTTCATTTCCCTTAAGAAAACAGAAGGTCTCTATGTGACAACAACTAACTACGATGAAAAGATACGTTAAGACAAGGAAAAGCCTTTATATAATGGCTGGACAAGAAGACCCAAGAACTAAACGAGTTGCTGAGCTCCAAGGTGAAGGACCCAATGGAAACTTCCAATTTAGAATCTTTTCCTGCAGAAGCTTAAGCAGATGGAAGCAGATAGAGCAGATCAAAGTGGGTGTAGAGATTCATTTATGATTGTCAAGGACTAAAATGCAGTGAATATAATCTTGCAGTGGGGATTATTCGTCATCCTAAGAGTTTGATAAATACATCTATCTATAATAAAGTATGGCATTTATCATTTCTGTTGGAATTTTTTAAATTGACGCTTTGTTTAATAAGATCAATTAATGCAATACAGAGTCAGCAGGTTTTGTTAAGTAAATGGTACTGATGGAGATTTACTCATCATCCCCAGTATAGGAGAGCATACACAGGAACAGATGATAGCATTCAACATGTCTTCAATGGTAGCTAAGTATTCCTATTATGTTACTGGACAGGAACAAGCTCTTTCACCTAGAATTCAACTAATTGAGGACCTGTCCACCATTCTACACCCCAACATTGTGAGTTAACACACATTCTTTGATTCCACTAGTTTGGGAATTCTTGTGTTGATCTCCAGTATCGGTGAGAACCTGAAAATACAAAGTAAGCAAATAGAACAATGGTTATTATTTTTCTCTCTAAAACATCTTTCAAAATGCCATACCTGAGAATTTCAGAGATAAGATTTAGAAAATATGATGAGAAGTAAACTATTTTAACACTCAAAAAGAAGCATCCATTACTTATTTTCTCTACAATTTGAAAATGTTTTTACATTTACGAAGTAAACAAAAATTGAGTAGAGTCATGGAAGGCTTTATTCATTCCCTAACCAGGCACAGTAATAAGAACTGTAAATAAATATGTGCACGATTTATATGTTTTTGCCTATAATTTTAGCATTGATGTCAAAATTACAGACAATAAGCATATTTCTGGAAGCAAACTTCTTTAAAAGTCTCTCTAAAGTGTAATTTGGAGTTCGTTTTTACTCATTTACATTTAAGCTGCTTTTTCACTGTTTAGGATAAATCACTAGGTCTCATGTATGTCACATAAATTTTCTACCAGTAAGCTACACCCCCAGATCTATTTACTTCATTTTTAAGTTATTGCTTTGTCTAATATTATCATTTAGTTCAATCCTGAATCAACAAGTTTTGTTATTAAATGATACTAAGGGAGATTTGCTAATCACTTCCAGGACAGATCTTGCACAGAAACACATTATATTTTACAACATATTCTCAAATGAGATGGATATTTTTTTCATCCAGCAGTCCTGCTGGACCAGTCTCTCTCTGCCCACTGGGTCCCCACAACCACTTATGAAATAACCAATCTGAGGCTTATTATCAGTTGCAATTGTTCAGCTAATGGCTTAGGTGTCTTACTGGCTAGCTCTCTCTCTTATAAATTAACCTATTTCTACTGATCTGTGTATTATCACATGACCAGGGCATAACCTCTATTCTGGCATCTTTTGCCTTAGGCTGCTGTTGGCATCTCTCTTCTTGGGCAGTTAATGACATCTCCCCGATTCCACTTTCTCTCTCTCCCTATCTTTGTTTAGTTTCCTGCCTAAGTGTATTCTGCTTCACCATTGGCTGAAACAGCTTTATCCATCAACCAATAAGAAAAACATATAGCCAAGCATAAGAAGGACATTCTTCATAAAGTATAACTTGGGAGTCATTAATATTTGTGTAAATCAATGAACTTGGGTACCTTTTACCACTTTATACCTGTATTCTGTGAATCCTATTTAGATTTTTTTCATTGAATATGTATCACTCTTTGTGAATGTTACTGGCATCTTTTGATTCTAGTGGTCACAGACAAATCCACCATTCTCCAGAGTCTTTGAAATCTGATCCAATGTGCATTTGAAGTGTACTATTTAAGTCTAAATAGAATTACAAATACCTTTGTTCAATTTACTTCAATGTATAATGAAATTTTCATATAGAAAAGCATAATAAATAAACTTAAATGAATAGGTTTATTTCTCTTGGGAATGATTCACAACAGATCGTGAACATTAATTTGCATAATATTGCATAAATATTTATCAATATTTTCTTGAAAAGTAAAATAATACTTCTTTCAAATAAATCTGTAGTTAAAATATACAAAACTAAAACATGAACTATTCCAGAAGGTGGCATTCATGTCTGCACTTCAAATTTGCCTGAATGTAAACATAATTGCTGTCAATGTTGCTGATATATTCTGGAGATGTACTCTAAAGTTATTTTTACCTGATCTTCCATAACCTTTGCTATGGGTGTTATCCAAGTTGGATTCTTATACTGTCATGTGACTTATCCATATTGGAGTGACCTTGTTGAATTGTGGAGAGTGGACTGACCTTGAAAGATTGACTGCAATGCTTCTGTTCCACCTTCATACATTTTCTCTACTGACCATGGCCTAGGCCCCTGAACTGTTTAGACCTTGTCCTTCTTTTGATATTTGTTCTGTCTCTATCAGTCAGGACTCTCCAGAAGAACAGAATCATGAGCCTATGTAAAATTAAAATTTCTCTCATACAGTTATGGAAATTAGAGACCTCTGATATACAGTATAAAATGTAATCACTGAGGACAGTCAATGAGATAAATTCTGCATCATTTCCCAGGACTGGAAAGACATATAGTCCACTAGAAAGATATGAAGTGGAGATAAAGTAAAGATGAAGGAAAAAATGATTAGAAAATAAGGAACAAAAAGGGAAGGAAAGAGAGGGGGAAGGCAAAGAAGAAAGGTAAGGGGGGAGATTATATCTCATTCTCCAGATTCTTGTTTTCTTCCCACCCTAGGCAGAGCCAATGAGGGTGACTTGCACTGTGATAGACCTTTTGTAATCAGTATTTTTCATTGCAAATCTTATTAGAAAGGGGATTGTTTCAGAAGGTTTGTATAGGAATCAAAATATACTAATACAGCTATGCCAGAAGATAATGGAATCACATTGCTTTTTAGGAATTCCACTATGATAAATACCTACTCACATGGCTTTTACTTCATATGTGATCCACAAACAGAAGTTGGAAAGGTTACTAAACATAACCCAACCTTGGAAGAAAATTAGTGAATATTCTTTAAAAAGTATCTACAAACATACTCTCTACCAGTAGGTAATAATTCTATGTCACTACAAGGATGTGTTTATGCATATTCAAAACCTAATTGCTACCAAGAAAACAGATTATGAACAAGAGTTTTATTCAGTTTTTCAGCTGTGACAGCATCTAGCTTCGGACTTGCTGACACTGCTTACTCATCATTTTCATAGCAACCTTAAGTTAAACCTAACAATTCTCTATAAGCAAAATCTAGACAATTAAAATGAATCCATCATTACACTGCTGTTAGCAATTGCCCTGATCTACTCAAAGCTATCTTGAACCTAAGAGATGCCAAACGTTTAGACATTATAGCTGGCTTGTTTTGAATAACTGTCAATCTTGCCTACACCTGCATATCATTGACCTTGTATACTTAAAATTGTAAACTTTTCTTTATGGGGTTACCAAATGATTTGGGCAGGAACGCACACACCAGGCGTCACTTTTCACTTATTCTTTAAATAGGCAACAATATAATTGTTGAATGAGCAATACAAATGTAGCCTGCTTTTGGGGTTGGAAACAACTGTCTACCAATCCTCCCCCCAAACTGTAAATATATCTGTTCAGGATATTGCTAGAACACTGTTTCTGGTATGTTTATTACCTGTGTACATCTTCCTTTAGGCATGTTTTGATAACCTTTTGTCTCCTTAACAGACTGCATCATCAGTTATGCTTATATAGACTGAATTTTTCAAAAGTAGTTAGTGTGTTTCTCCAGAGTAAAATCTAGGTTTGTTTACTTACCAGGGAGATATTTAATTAGGTTGCCTTGTAAGCACTTCAAAGGATTAGAGTAGCTTTAGCTCAGGTGTCTCATTGGATTGAAGACTCTTAGTATCCATCTGTTTTATTCTCAACCACGCAATCGGGTTTGGGCCATAGAAACAAGGCAAATGTGAGGTGCAGGCCACCTAATAGTTTAGCCAAGTCCTTCTGCTCTGACCTGGAAACAACCTAGATGCCCTTCA
>NC_022028.1:15565078-15583303 GCF_000317375.1 Microtus ochrogaster
AAACTCATGACACTAACTTTTAATGTCCAAATGGTCTGTAGTTCCTTTAACAAAATGAAACTATATGACTCTAGAAAGTGGCAGGCATGAGATAACTTCTAAAGAAAAGATGTCCCCCAGGGATAAGATGACCAAAAGAATGGGGAAATGCTGAAGAATGAACTCAGAAAATGAGACAAAGTGTTCATAAGTCCAATTGCTACAACTTTTGTTTTTAGTGTTAACTGTAATTAGCTGTGAAATTTTTTTCTCATTCCTGAGGCAAACCAGAACTCTGTGTCTCTGTCTACCAATGTCCTCCTTGTCAGGTCACTGTGTTGCCTACTGTTGTGCTGGCCACAGCAGCTAACTCACATGCATCTTAATCATTTGCTTATAACCAAAGTAGAGTTTTGTTATTTTTAATTTATGACATCAATAAAACCTTGTAAGATATATTAATATGGTGGATTTTTAAAGGTATTTATTTTGATGAAAAGTCATTCTATGACATGAACATTAAATTTTCAAAGTTAGTGATACCTGGAATTTCAGATGAAGGTTAAAAATGTGTTCATATTTCACAAATTCAATTCAAATATTTAAAATTCTATGTTAAATATCTTTCTAGAATTTTTACAAAATATATTAGTTTGGACTAAAAACAACAAACTGTATTGAATAAATGTTCAGACAAAAAATAACTAACTAAAAACTAAGGTACTCTGTATTGTTCATTTCAACCATCTACCTGTGAATCCAGGTTAAAAAAGACTGTATGAGATCAATGAGTATACTTACAGTGGTTACCATAAGATAGGTCAGGAATATTTCATTATTGAACCCAGATTTGAAAATATTAGATATCTTAGGCAATCAATAGGTATCTATGTAGCTATGTTCAAAATATAAATGTTTTAAATAAATGTACCCAGCAAAAGGTATATCATAAACATTGGTGTACATACACAATTTTATTGCAGGTAGATTTCAAATACATAAGGCTTTTATCTATAAAATTACAAGAGTCTTAAAGAAGAGGAAATAAAACAAAAGGAAACATATGATAATATAAAATAATTTAATGTGTAAGAGCTGCACTTACTTCCTAGCATGTGCCATCAGATCAATATGCAGACGGGTGTGTCTTATTAGGAGAGACAATTATGGTGAGATAAAAGATACTGGGCAATAACAAGAGCAGACATAATGGGTTGACCTTCACAGTCTAATTCATAAATGACTTGATCGTTCCAAGATCTCATGTAATCTTCATGCACTCCTGCTCCTGAGTTCCTTGATTTCCATTGTTAACAGATGAGGGAACACAAATATCAAACTGA
The DNA here is from genome assembly GCF_000317375.1 of Microtus ochrogaster. Lineage (NCBI taxonomy): Eukaryota > Metazoa > Chordata > Mammalia > Rodentia > Cricetidae > Microtus > Microtus ochrogaster. Next base: position 15,566,401 of record NC_022028.1, read on the forward strand.
ACAAAACCCACATACAAAGATTTCATTTTATTCTGTTTGTGTATTTGAAACATGGTCTTGCTCCAAACTATGGCTATGATAGAACTCTGGCTCTTTTGAATCAATTGTCTCTTAAGAACAGCTAAAGGAATGTAGGGGCCAAAAATTGTAGGCCCATTCCTACCTTGTCCGGCAGTCAAACAATTCTGAGCAACCTACAAGGCACAATTTGTACCTTCCACACAGGAGGTTTTCACCTGTCTCTTTGATAGTATATCTGAGGCCATTTTAACAAGTGGTCAGGATATGCTAATGGTTTTCTGCTCTTTCTATTATATACTAGGAGATCACCTAGGAAGGGGGTGGTTTCAGTCTACATAATGAAACAGGAATAGGCATGAAAAAACAGGTACAGACAAGAAGTGACTTAAGTCATTCCCCAACTACCTAAGAAACAATGGTAATTAAGTTTGTTACCCTCCCCCTCAGTTTACAATGATATAAAAGCTGGTTGCTAAGTAATGTGGGTGATTTCAGGATTTGAATGATCACTGAATCTCCCTTCCAATACTTTTGTGTAAATTGTGCCTTATTTATACCCACACTTCCACTCTGGCACAAGAAATGATTAATGTTGGAGTTGGACCCTGACAAAGAATTATGATTGTGTTTATTTTTTTCATGAATGAATTTTTTCATGAATATGATTTGATGTATACAGTTGTCTAGTTTAAATATTTTAGATTAATTCTAATTTTTAAAGAAAACATTCTAAAAAAGTCATAGTAAATTGTACATGAAACAATTTATTACTTTATTATTACTGTGTTTTTATTTCAGATTATAACCCTATTCTTTATGATATTAAATTCACATCATAAAAGCAATTTAATTTATAATTTTTATGAAATAGATGAATAAAAACTGAATGAATAATTTCTCAAAGATTTCATTAAATACATAATCATTTAGCTCTTCTCCAAAGTTGGAATATTTTAAAATTTGTTGAAATTACTCAAAATTCCTTTTAAATTTATTTTTTATTTTATTTTATGAGTATGAATGTTTTATTTCCACAATCTAGGTTTACAACATATATACTGTACGTGCAGAAGACAGAAGGCATCAGATCCCCTAGAACTGGAGTTATAGATGATTGTGATCTACTATGTGGAGTCTGAGAAGTAAATGTTGGTAGCCATCAAGACCATGAAGTACTATTAAACACAGTGCCATCTTTCCAGCTGCTTTTTAAAATTATATATATGAAACACATGCACACATATAGCCAAGAAAAAACAGCCTGCTTTTCAGAATTTTAGATCAGTATCAATTTACAACAATCTTAAGTTTATAATTAATTCTATCTCTATCTTGATTTTGTCCAGAGTCAAAACACAGCTTCACTATGCTTGCCATTTGTTATTGTTATGAATGTATTTCAAAATAATGTTAATAGAAATAAGATTTCAGAAATTGTTGCATGACTTCTCATTATTTTAATGAGGAAGAATATCACCATGATGTGCTATGGCATGATAAGCTCACTTCCTGGTGACAGAGGGTAGAGACTCAGCAAATGAGACCAGGGACTGTACATCATTTCCTCGAGCTGTCTCCTCCTGAACTATTTCCTTCCTGTAGGTTCCAAGTTAATTCCAAAGTTTCCAGAAGCACCATCAAATTATGGATTCATCCATTGACCCACTGATGATATCAGAACCCTCTGAGTTTCCAAAAGACTCACCTTTGAGCACTTCATGTTATAAGCTTTTGATGGACATTTCATATCTACACAATAAAAGCCTCACCATTCCAAAGTCAAAAATCTAAAATGCTATAATATCCAAAGTCAAAATGCTAAAATGCTATAATATAATATAATAAAAGCTGTGAGTACTGACCAATTGTCAATACCACAGGTGGGAAATCTTTTGATGACTACATGTAATTACAAGTTCATTAAAAATACCTTATCAAAGCTACTCAAAGATATGGCTTTAAGGGATAACATAAATAAATTTGTTAAGGAGTGAGTTTTATTCTTAAGATTTCCTATTATGTATATGAAAGTATTTCAATCTTTGATGTCTGAATACAGGGCTTTATATTAAAATTGCTCAATTAGAAGTAGAAAACATTTATTTCAGAACTTCAAAATTAATACATGGACTGTTCTTTGCTTGGGATCTGGGCAAAAATCCTCAGATAATAATTTTCTATCACTTTACTTAGGTGTCAGCCAAACTATAACTTCTTCATTTGGGTTTTTTATTTTTTTAGGAACTTTTAGCATTAGCAGAGGGTTATTAAAAAAAAACTTTCAAAAATTAACATAAAATTATTGTCATTTAAAATGGTTCACAATAGTAGAAAATACTAAAGCTAGAACCAACCTACATATTAATGCTAAATTATTATCAACTTTTGTGATGCATTCTCTGAGCAAAATTCATTTGAAATAAAAAGCTATTTTTAAAAGATACAAAATAATAAATTTTGTCAGCTTAAGAGATAAAAATACTTTCATACTTTTATATAAAAATATTACTTAGAGGTAATTTAAAAATAATTACTTTCAGCCATTCTATCATAGTTACTATGGTGTCCACTGGAGCAAAGTGACGTGCCATGTCGAACTATACTTCTAAAGGCTAAAGCCAAGCAATGTTCTCAAAGGTGACGAGATTACTTAGCAAATGAAAATTGCTAATGATATTGAATAAACAGGTTAGTTGATGTGGGGAATTTTAGACATTATATGTGTCTTTTTCTTATAAAGGTGTTAATATTATGTACCCCCAATTCCCATTTAACAGACTCTACTACTATCCCACATGAGAGTCAGTTTCCACTTTTGAACTGGTCCTTCTTTATAGAAAGCTCATTTTTGTATCAAATAAATCTGAATGAAGACAGAAGTCTGTGACAGACAGGAATAGAATAAAGAAATACTGCACTTCTCAGTGGAATAAGAGAAAGCTGAAAGAAAATAAGTAAAATAGCAGGGAATGTTCATTCCTCTTTAGGTATTTAGTGGGTCTTCAAATACTGGTAGCAATAATTTTCAGTATTATATATAATTTGGATTCTGTTCTGCTGTAAGTTTTCATTCTCACAATTTATACATTTTGTTAAATATTCAATTACCTCTGCTCAGCTGTGCAAGCCACACAAGAGAAAGTCATTGTTGTGAACCAAAGACTCCATTACCAACTGGGCACCATTTACTAGTGATTGTACCTCCAAATATATAAATAGAGACTACACTTTAGTTTCCAGGATTCTCAGACCTGAATAATCAAACAAAAACACTGTTTTGTCAATGGCTTATGTGTATTCCTAGCTAGCTCTTACATCTTAAATTAACCCATATCTATTCTTTCATATTTTACCATGTGGCTTGTGGTTTGTTACCTTTTGCTTCTTAGGCTGCTACATGGCATCTGTGTGACTCTGAGTTCTTTCCTCCTGTGCTTGGATTTCCTTCCTTGCTATTCTGTCCTGCCCTAGGCCAAAGTAGCTTCCTTATTGATCAATGATAGTAAAACATATTCACAGCATACAGAGGGAAACACCATATCATCTCCCTTTTTTGTCTATATAAAAGGAAGATTCTAACTTTACCATAGTAAAATTACATATAACAAACATGTATCACACAAGAATTACAGTTGTAATATTTACTCTACTTGTATTTGGCAAACTTAAAGAAAATACTTTATCATCTATCTTATCCTTGTATGTCTAAAGTTTTATGTCTAATTTATCATTTATCATAAACTATACCTACAGCTACCTGTTTTCAACACCATCAAAGATCCCAAAAGGGCTGGGCGGTGGTGGCGCATGCCTTTAATCCCAGCACTTGGAGGCAGAGGCAGGCGGATCTCTGTGAGTTTGAGTCCAGCCTGGTCTACAAGAGCTAGTTCCAGGACAGGCTCCAAGACCACAGAAAAACCCTGTCTCGAAAAACCAAAAAAAAAAAAAAAAAAACAATGATCCCAAAAGGATATATTACCTAAGTAAATAGGAAATGGATTATAAGTAACTCCATAAACTCTAGAATTGACAGAGACATTTCACTGCCTGGACAATCATCTAAAGTTCTGCTCTAATCTTGGGACATCCATTTTCAGCATATAGGCCCATTGTTTTCTGGCAGACTTTTCCATAAGCAGGATATTTGAAAGACTTTTTTACCTATATTGGGAGTTTGTCAGTTACTGTCTCCTGTGTCCACCGGAATGTCTGGCAGACTCTTTCATGAAGTAGGAACTCAGAAGAATGGTCTCACCTTCTTTTGGAAAGTTCAGGAGTCATTTTTCCATGTGTCTTGCATGTACAGTTTACACAGCATACTTTCAAGCAGTCTATGCAAAAGCAGTTTCTTGCCGAAATGGGTAGACTTGTCACATTGAAGGCAAATTCCATATTGAGTTTCTTCAATGCCCATCAACATCTCTGAATTAATTAATGGGTGTTACTAGAGCAGACAAGTCTCACTGGCAAGAAAAGTCTAAGTTCTTAAAATATTTCAAATGCTATATTTTGCAGGTCTTTGCAGTGTCGAAGATTATCTATTTAACTGATTTATATCTTCAGATGTCTAGAAAACCTAACTAACTTAATTCATACACACAGTGTAACAAAGTCTACCTTAAATTTGTATCAATAAACCAAGATCTACACCAAAGCAAAATATTCATCTCTATATCATATCTCCCTTATTATATTTTTAGAAATTGACTGTGTCCATTAATCATTTATAATCAACCTTCTTTAAGTGAGAAAAATTATAATCAATTATTTTGGACATTTTGATGTTGTTTTCTCCAAACTGCTTCCTTTTCTTTGTTGGGAGAAGTATTTTTTGGGTTAACAGAGACCTTTCAGGGGGTTTTGTTCCATTAAACCACATCAGCCTGGAAGGAATCCACAGGTTCCCATTTTCTGTGGTAACAAAAGCAGAACCTCTTTTCCAAAGTAACATATCCTTAGACTAAAATCTTGAAGTCAAAATACCTTTTAAATGTATATGTTAGCTTAGCATTCCCCAGAATCAAATGTCTCTTGAAGTCAAAAAGTTCTATGAAAACACAATAATATATATAATTCAGACTCTGTGTATTTTCCACTTTGCATGGTTTATTTGTTTCATATTATTTTTACTGTCTCTTTAAAGACTATGCTTTATTTGTTAAAACTGTTTTTTTTTCTATAATTGCCTATACCTATTTTCTTTTTTCTTTAGCCCAAGTACATTATTTAAAAACACTGTGATTCATTCAGAGGTTTATCTCTGTCTGAATCTGTCTTTATTTTGTATTTGTAGTCCTTTTTTTCATCATGGTTGTAAACTGTTAAGTAGGCAGGGCTAGGACCAAAGTGGCCGCTTTGGCTCTTGGTTCCTCCCTGCTCAGATTTCCATCATGACAGAGGTCCATTTATCATCAGCTCCAAAAGTCATGTTTACCACACCAATTCTGGGAAACAGTTGGCCCAGGCTGCCACCAACTAACTTAAAGCATGCTGCATACCAACCCCATTCAAATGCTTCCTAGCAGGACATCCCTAGAAAGCCAAGCCATTTGTGTCACCAGCACAAACCAGGAATCTGTTCCTTAAAGGATAAGACAGGTTTTGCTACTAATGCTGAGTTAGGAAGCCTTCTATTAAAGGAGACGCACCTCTTCTTATCAAGAGCTACCAAGAAGTTGCCATTGACTCCTGTTTTTGAGCCCTCCACCACTTTATTAAAAAGCTTTCTTGGGCTTTATGTGGATAATCTTGCCAAACATTGGGGCACCATCTGTAAACAGAGACTGTGGTTTAGTTTCCTGCCTGCCCAGACCCAAATAATCACACAAACCCAAAATTAACAACAACACTGCCTGACCAATGACTTAGGCATAAGTAGATATCAACATGTACAAGAACAAAAATTGATATCTATCACCATGCACAAAACTCAAGTCCTAATGGATCAAACACTTCAACATAAAGCTAACCACATTGAACCTCATAGAAAAGGAAATGGGAAGTACACTTGAATGCATTGGCACAGGAGACCACTTCCTAAATATAACCCCAACAGCACAGACACTGAGAGAAACAATTAATAAATGGGACCTCCTGAAACTGAAAAACTTCTGTAAAGCATAGAATACATTCAACAAGACAAAGGAACAACCTACAGAATGGGAAAAGATCTTCACTAACCCCATATCAGACAGAGGTCTGATCTCCAAAATATACAAAGAACTCAAAAAAATTGGTCATCAAAAATAAAACAAAACAAAACAAATAATCCAATAAAAAATGAAGTACACACCCAAAAAGAGAATTCTCAACAGAGCAATCTAAAATGGCTGAAAGACACTTAAGGAAATGTTCAACATACTTAGTCATCAGAGAAATGCCAATCAAAACAACTCTGAGATTCCACCTGTAAGAATGGCCAAGATCAAAAACATTGATGACAACTTATGCTGGAGAGGTTGTGGGTTAAAGGGAACACTTCTTCATTGCTGGTAGTAATGTAAGCTGGTACAGTCCTGTTGGATGTCATTGTGGAGATTTCTCAGAAAATTAAGAAACAACCTTCCTCAACACCCAGTAATACCTCTTTCAGATATATATTCAAAGGATGCTCAATCGTGCGCACGGACATGTGCTCAACTATATGTTCATAGCAGCATTGTTTGTCATAGCCAGAACCTGGTAGAACAACTTTAGAAAAGAATCTCTATATTTTGACAGTTCATGCTAAAATTGTACGTAAAAAAGCAGGATGGATATATTTCTACATCATTAAATTAAACATGTGAAAAATTATTTCCTACATTCTAGTACCAAATGATTTACCAGTAAATATTCAATAAAAAATAATAGTGTGACCACCTGGGAAAGTATTTGGAAATGAAACAAAGAAATGATTGAGTATATTTAATAAGGATTCAAGACAAATGAAACAAATGGGAACAGAAAATGTCACTGAATACATAAATGAAGAAAACCCCATATTATGGAATTTTTGTCCAGCAATTGACAGAAGCAGATGCAGAGATTCACAGAAAAGCACAGGTGTAAACTCCCAAAGTCCAGTCGAAAGGAGGGAGGAACAATAATATGAGCAAAGGAGTCAAGACCATGATGGGGATACCTATTGAAACAGTTGACCTGAGCTAATGGGAGCTCACTGACTCTAGACTGACAGCCAAGGAAACGAGCATGGGAACAAACTAAACCCTCTGTATGTGGGTGACAGTTGTATGTTTGTGGCAGTATGTCGGGCCACTGGCTATGGGACCAGGATTTATCCCTACTGCTTGAATTGGCTTTGTAAAGTTCAATCTCTTTAGAGAGATACCTTGCTCTGCCTACATGTAGGGGAAGGCCTTGATCCTGCCTCCCAGTGATGTGCTAGACTTTGTTGACTCCCCATGGGAAGGAAGCCTTACCATCTCGGATGACCAGATGGCTATAGGGTCGGGGGAAGGTGGAGGAATCAAGAGTAAGGGAGGGAATGGGAATTAGGATTGGTATGTAAAATCACAAAAGACTCTTATTTTTTTTAAAGAATAATTAATTAAAGAAGAAAGAGTAGCTGTGAAACAAATAGGGCAAAATTCTTGGGCAATGTTAAAAGTGAGCTGAATCAAAGGTTTTGGATATGTGCTTACATGTCATGTGTCTGTCTATACATGAGATAACACTAGAGAACACATCATGTCCAAAGGTAGCTTATTGATCAACCCTTGTCCAATCAAAGTAATTATTTTTCTTTAATATTTATACTAACGTTTGTTTTGAGAAGAAGGCCAAATACATTCATTTCATTTGGCTTCTTAAATATTTTTGTTTTTATATATAATTGTGCAAATATTTGTCTATAAGTTTTAGGGAGAATATTGAACTTCTGATACTCATTACCTTGGAATATTAGCAGTTAAGTAAAACAAGAGTGCATTTGGAGCTGAGTTTGTTCAGTGATTTAACTTGATTGAACAAATTTGTCCCTTATAGGAGGCAGAACTAAAAGTGTTTGAAGTTATCTGGGCTGAAGTATTGAGACAGAAAAGATCCTTAGAATTCTATTGCGGCAAATCTGCTGTACACAGAAGTAGCTTTCAAAGCACTTCAGTGAAAAGAAGTTTCTCAGTCAAATTCAGGAAGTCCATTCTTCTCAAAGCAACCAGACAAAATTAAGGTCATGCTCTGTAGAATCTGTCTATGTCTGGTCTGATTGGAGCCACCTAGACTTGCTGTTGAGAATGGGCCTCACTTGCTGATTTTTGAAGATGAGAATAAAAGACAGCCGTTCAAGGATCTTTATTTCTATTGGCGACTTTCATTCTTAGTAAATGTGTCTTTCAGAAGAATTCCCACTTTAATGTGATATAATGTGGAAAGTCATCATTCGTAGAAGAGAAGGTGAAGTTTCTTTTTTTAATTCTTACCTATATTCAAGCTGGAAGAGCCTTCCTCAGCCAAATTATCAAACTCCGCAAGTGCAACTTCGTATGTCAAGTTTTCAAGTTCACAGTCATGGGGTTTCTCTACTGTAGTGATGTTATCATTTTGTTATCTGCTCTTTATATCCCCATGGTCTCTTGTTATGTGATAAGGTAGGCTTTGATCTTTATTCCTGAAACAAAGGATTGTCATCTGAAATTAAAGTATTAAAAGTTAAAATTGACCTATGTTTAGAGTGAGGAGTCTAAATATCTTCACTATTGATATCTTATGACAAAATCAAAAATGTTTATTTTCATATCTGTTTAGACACTGACACCTACAAGATACATGTCGAAGTCCCATGTCATTTTGAAAGTATAAAATGATACTAATAATAGAATTACTATTTTATTACAATTTAAATTAAATAGGATTCTATTTATGTCTTGGTAATTAAAATTACTCTGGATTTCCGATCCCTGTATAGCATAGGCACAAATCTCTGTACCTTGTAGTTTATTTTATTGACATTTAATTTTGAAATTATACAGTTCTTCTCTTAAACCAAATTCTCCTGTACTACCCAAACATTCCTTCATTATTGGGTTCCTTTGACATTTCATATTCACTAGCTGCTAGATACACACCCAAGCAACTGCTAATGTCCGTAGGTGGATTCTACTCTAAGGTAACTGTGGTATTGATCCATCTGATTCTTCTGATAATATTACCCTGTATCCTGACTAATTCCTTTTCATTCAATCATTTTAGTATCTCTCGCTCTCATATATATATATATATATATATATATATATATATATATGTAATAACATTACTCTTGGCAAGATATGATCAAATTTCTATGCACCCAATGAGCTAGGAAACCAATAACAGTACAAGGATACCACCTAAAGCCAAAGCCAACTAAGTGAACCAAGGAGTTCTATTTGACTTACTTATATAAGTATGGGTGATGGATTATTTAAAGAATGACTCAAAGACAGCTAAAAGCTGACCCTTTCATGGGTGAAAGCTCAAAAAAGCTTAAAAAGAGGCAATACTGCAGAACTTCAGGAAGCTCAACAGTGTTCTTTCCTAGCAACTCAGCTGGTCTGAGTCTCTTCAAGGAAGCACAGCTGACCTCCGCCCCTTCTAGGTAGCTCTGCTCCTCTTTCTCTCCCAGGGAGTTCATCTTCCCTGAGAGTCTTCCAAGCAGCATGGCCTGTAGACTTTTGCTCTCAACAGTTCTTACTGCTAACCTACAATTAAGAAGGTAAGGATTTAGTGAATCTTGTCCATTTCAAAGAATTTTGGAAGGCTCTGAGTTGTTCACAACCTGAACTTAAGCAGCTTCCTTTCAGTACAAAATGTTTTATCTCCTTTTAGAGCATCCCGAATCTTCAATTAGAATCAATCAAAGGTGAAATGGTTTATCTCAGAGGAAATTTAGATATAACACAATTGCAAGTAATTTCAGATGCTCTTAGAACCCATAAGGGAGCACAGGATACAAAGTAGCTGGAGCTAGAGTCTACCTCGAGTCCTCTGTATGAGCAGTATCTGGTCTTAAATTTTGAGCTCTTTTCTGATTTGCCAACCATACAGTTTGAGACCTGTGACTTTAAATTCCTCACTTCTTCAGATTCTGGTTGAGTATTTATCATAATGTGATATACGAATTCAGTGAGTGTTAATTATTTAATGATTAAACTATAACATAGAGATTGGTAGCAAAGATATTGTGCTCTTGAGTCATTTTTTAATAACAGAGATATTCTCATCTAAAATATCTCAAATATTATTGAATTCTTTAATACTAGTTGATAATATATTTATATCATATTTTATTAAGAACTCAAACATTCTTAAAATGTTTTCAATAGCCATTGCTGATTCAGTGATTTTCTAGTTAAAATAATACTACAAGAATTGCCTTCTCAGAGTTAAGTTTTAAAAAACAATGTAGAATAAGTGTTAGAACAGTAGCAATGCCATTCGTGTGTCATTTCAACTTTTCATTAATTCAACAGCTCAATGAAGAGGACTCACTTTTTGCCCATCAGGGAATGTTTTAGGTCCTGGAGATAAAGTACTAGATAAATGAAAATATTCCTACATTCTCAGAACTTCTGTATCACAGAAAGACAAAGACATATGTTATATTTAACCATGTTTTAGTTTTTGCAAACTTGTTGCTGTTGCCTGTTGTGTGATCCCTGTTTGCCGCATGTCAGGGTGTGAGAAGTTGCAGAGGCAACAACACAGACTCTGAGAGAGTCCAATGCATAAGCTCTTTATTGTAAAATGGTCAGGGCTTTTTATGGGGTTAGGGAAATTAAGCTATAACATGAACATTTCTGGCTGGTCCTTTTGAAACTGGCGGTCACTGCCGGTGTGTTTTGATTGACTAGAAGCGTGCATCATTACTTACCATGTTTTTGGTCTCCTGCCAGGTTATCTTGGACAATTTTGCTTACCCATTGTGAGTTTGCATGCATCTGCTTATGCTAGCATTATTGCCCTGTGACACCATATGACAGGGAAAGGCATGGTATATACAGAGGAGATTCACTTCCTTATTTAGAGGTGTTAGTGACAATCTCACTCATAGAAGTCATAAGAGGTACTGAGAGAGTAATAATGGGATTTATTTGAGAATATCATAATGCATATAGTAAGTTTTGGTCAAAACTAAACCATTCCTTTGCATTCCATTCTTCTACTATCCAACAATTTTTCCATCCAACATGTATGCTATTATTTAAAAAGAAGTATATACAAATGATCTGATTTCTATATGTTCAAATAATCTCTATGTTCTGATGTATAGGGCAGTCTACTGGAGCATGTGTAACCTTTTTTTGCAGCAGGCACTGAGAAGAATAAACATGTTATTCATGAGTAAAGATTTTCAAAGGTGAGCTGGTAGCATGTTCAGTACAAGAGCAATGGGTTGACCAAAAGATATCATCTGAGATTTAATGGACCTAATGGTTACAATTTTCCAGGGATTTTTACTATTGTAAATACCCTTGAGGGTTTTTGTTTGTTTGTTTGTTTGTTTTTTGATATAGGGTGGTTTTGAGCAGAATCACAGAATGCTTTTCTCTATACTCTGAAAGTGTTGTTACTTCGGTTGGGAAGCAAATAAGCTTTGAAAGTAAGAGTGGTAAAACTGTAGGAAAGTCAGAAAATCTTATCAACAGAGAAAAGGAGGATGGCAATTGGGAGACTAAACTCTGGCATTATTATTTATTAAGAGGTGGGGGGGAGTGTTCCCACAAGGGGTGGTTGGTTTTCTGAGGCCTCCATAAATCCCCTGGTGGTGGATTGAGATTACAGCGGAAGACAGACAGATAGATACACAACGCAGAGACAGTTTGGGTATAGAGTTTATTTAGTGGGTTATGCAGGGGCAAGGGAAGGGAAAGGAGAGAAGGGGGAGAAGAGGAGAAGCAGCTTCTGCTTCTCCAGAAGAAGGGGAGGGAAGGAGGGAGGGAAGGAGGGAGAGAGAGAGAGAGAGAGAGAGAGAGAGAGAGAGAGAGAGAGAGAGAGAGAAGGTGGGAGAGCCACTTGCCTGAGTAGAAGGAGGGGAACGAGTTTGGGAGTGGGCACAGATTGTCTTTTAAAACGACAGGTTACCCAGATGACAGACCAGAGCAGCAGATCCCAACATCTAGACCAGTTAAAATTTGAGGTAAAATATTAATTTATGGATTGATTACATTTAAGAACAACCTTCTTTATCATCCTGAGGTTTTACTCCTTGGTTGTTTTTCTTAACTCACATCCCCAGGATTTTCAATCCATGAATTGTTTTAATTGGAACTACTTAAGTTTATTAATTACTAAAATATAAGGAATATATATATATATATATATATATTCATGGATGCCTATATAATTATTGCAAAATACCTATTATAACATTACATGCCTCACACATATATGCTATCAAAAGATTTCTACATATGGTTTGAAATGATAATTAGCTTACTGTTTTAAAACTGTTAAGATCCTATGTATAAAACATCCACACACACAGTAGTAGTTCCAGGACTCAATCCTATTTTCCCTCAAAAGTTAAAAAAATTCAAATAATATTCTTGGATATCCTTATTCAAAGTTGAGACAATTTTAGAATTTTGCAAAACCTCTTTATGCACAGTTATTAGTTTATCAGTCTAGAACTTAACTCTAGAGGGGTATTAGTAATGCTTTTTATCTGTATTAGAGAACAAAAAAGTAGAGATTCAGCTAGGTGGTGGCGGCGCATGCCTTTAATCCCAACACTCAAGAGGCAGAAGCAGACAGATCTCTGTGAGCCTAAGGCCAGCCTGGTCTATAAGAGCTAGTTCCAGGACAGGCCACAAAGCTACAGAGAAACCCTACCTTGAAAAACAAACAAACAAACAAAAAAGTAAAAATTCTGTTTCAATACTAGGAATAACCTGTAGAAAAGTCATTGTGTGTGTGCATATTAAATTCCATCAGGCACGTTTTAAGTTTTGCTTATTTCTAACCCACATTTTTCTCATCTTGTTACAAAGAGCATATACAGTACATATTAACCTTCATCATCTGCATCATGTGATGTCTGCAAGAAAATGTAAATCCTTTTAATTTCTTGTTTTCTTATATCTACCAAGCCACCTATTACTACAAAAAGGCATGTACAAAGTGAGTGTTTAATTCTCATTCACTTAATATGTGCAATTTGCATAATTAACTGTGGCTTAAAACACATAATAATTGCTTCATCCTTCCCTTCATACCATTGTCTCTGAGAGCACCCGCTGATCTTAACAAGCCTCAGAAATCATGGCATTGTGCCCTCTGCGTGGTTCTGCATCGCCCAGCCCATTACAGGCCTATTATCTCTACCACATAAATAATGCTACTCACACACAGAGGAGTCTTGTATCGAATACTAATAATTTTACACAGAAAACCTGTAGGGTGACAGTGGCACAGGGCACTGCCCAGGTGTTCACTTTGAGTTTGAAAATGGATGAGAGTACAATTTTCAAATGAATTGCTCAGTTTTATGACATAGTTAATAAAGACACTGTGTATCCAAGTCAATTTGTTTATACTATTTTAGCCTAATCCAAATATTTCCATGTGAGATAGGTAACATTTTCCAGAGGAAAAAACTTCAAGATCCTTAAGGTCAAATATAATTATAGCTTATCAGTATAGGTAGACATATACACGTGAAGAATGCAGTAAAACTGAAGAATGACAGTTATTTTAAGAAAATTTTATTGCACTCTGCTAGGTAGCAAGTTCTGTTCTAACTGACTCACAGAAACAAACAAGCTCACCTATTCCTGTTAGTAGACTGGAGAGAGATATCATTATCATGTTGTTTCATAGGCAAGGAAATGAAGAACAAAGAACGTATTATAGCTTCAGGTAATAAGACTGATACGTCTGACTCTTGAATTGATAATATAAAATATACCACTAATATATCTTCTTGTACCAATGTCTGTGAACTTTCTACGTAAAAACAGAGTATTACTGGTCTTGAAGATATTATGTTCCACTCTCCCCAACTTATCAATATGAGTAATTATCAATATATCAATTGCTTTATGTTAGTATATTATAAATCCCTGTCTTGCCTTTTAAAAAATATGAAAAGTTCACTTTTCATAAGTACATCTATTCATATGTTGATATACATATGTATATATTTATTTTAGCCTTTACATGTGTCTTTTTGCAAATATATGAACTCTATAAAGTGGGGAATCATCTTTTACCCTTTAAATAACTGTGCTGTCCCTAGGGCACTAAGCATATTACCTAGAGTGTACGAAGGTTACTGCCTGAAATATCATAGCTGCAGTGAGTGCCTGCGTTCACTACAAGAAGATTCACAGAGTTATTAGGCAGATGCTATTCTTAGTTCTGTCATCCTTCTCAGATAATTAGAAAAGCCATTATACTTGGTTGCATTGCCTTTCCTGTGCTTTCAACAGCAGTTGCTATTACTGAGAGAGAGGAAAAAAATAAAAAAATACCCTGAGGTAAAACTCGTAAAAATAAACAAGCAACAAATCACAGTATCTAACAGTGTGAGTAGGTACATCTTGGCGTCTTTTGTCTGCTCTTGGGACTGTTTGGAGGTACACAAAACACCAAGCTAACAGGCACAACATATATTAAGAGGACCTAGTACAGACCAATACAGGCCCCGTATTTGCTGCTTCAGATTCTGTGAACCCATGTGAGCCCCTCTTAGTTGATTCTGTTGACCATGTTCTCCAAGTGTGCTCCAACTTCCATGACTCCTATAGTCTTTCCTTCTGCTATTCTAGGGGTTCCCTGATCCAATGGGAGGGACCTGATGGAGACCAATTTAGAATCCCTCTGGCAAAATGTCTGGCTGTGATCTGCTGCATCTTCTCATATCTGATGCTGATTGGACTACTATCCATCTGAGAATAGTAGAATATAATTAGTAATCATTTCTTTGATTTTTAACAGTTGTATTTGCTTCTGTCATAAACGTCTGGGCTCTACAGTCTCTAGTTCCTGGCTAACCATGCATCTGGGCTCACTCTCCTTACAATGGCCTCAGCTTAAACCAAATATTTGTCAAACACTCTTACAAGTACTGTGCCAGCATTGCTCTTAAAATCTTACAGGCTGCACAAATTGTAGGACCAGGAACCTGTGGCTGGTTTGGTGTTCAGGTTACTCTTTCTGTAACCTACAGAGTACCTTCTCATGACAAGGAGTCTAGATCATAGAGAAGAAAGACCCTTGCAAGCGCCAAGCCAAACTTTCTACATTCAATGATCTATATTGATGTTGTCCTCAGCAATGGAACTCTACTGTCAGTTTTCAGAGAGTGACCATCTGTCATAGAATCAGCCTGGGCTTTTTGGTATCTCTAAGGAAAACCTTTGGCCAGCAACTCAAGGAAATGCAACCCCAGTTCCACCACTGGTAATCAAACTACAAAGATCAATTTAGATTCCATAGTCTCCATTACTAGGAGTCCTCACTAGAATCTCCCTCAATAGATCTTAGAAAATTTCCAAATCACTAGGTCTCTACACCATCCCTCCAATGCTCATCAATTCCAGCTGTCTTCCTGTACTATCTCACTCCATTACCCCCTGCATATGATCCTTCCCACTTTAAACCGATTAATCACCAATCCACTAGTAAAATTAATGTATTTCTGTTTCCCAGGGAGATCCATGCCATTTCCCCTATAGTTCTCCTCTGAACTTAAATTTTCTGGATCTATGCATTTCAATAACTGCTAATATTCACTTATGAGTAAATACATACTGTATTTGTCTTTCTGTGTCTAGAGTTCCTTACTCAGTATGATTCTCTACATTTATGTGTCTAAATTTGTAATTTAAACACATTTCTATATTTTATGTGTATCTTATGATTTCAATACATGAAGATATGTCCATTATACTATACATTATTAGGTCTATTGCCTATCCATGTTCCTGTTCCTCTCATTCAACAAACATTATCATTCTTGAATATCCTATTCAAATTATATTCTTCTGTGTTGGGAGCAGTGAGACCACAGATCCTGAATTTCTTGTAATCCCCTGATCTGAGGAGTTCCTGATGGCAGGAGAGTGGTTTCTGGTGGGTTTGGCTAAGGCGTGGCTATCTCTATATAATCTGCTCCTGAACACAATAAAGGGGGCTTTCTTGAGGAATTCAAGGATGACCCGTGTCACTGTCTCTCTGTCTGTGTGTGTTTGTGTATTTTAACCTCCAGCCTTTTTCCCGAAGCTCGTGAACTGGGTGCCAGTGCACAGAGCACAGACATGGGGGCGCGGTGCGTGACACTTTTTTTTTTTTTTTGAAGGGGATACTCTTGGTCCTCAGTGCAACAAGCAAGTAACAGTTACTTCAAATCAGACTAGATTAAAGATTAAATGGGTCTACTATGTTAACAAATCAAACCTGTAACTACACATAGGTTTCAGAAATAGCTGACTGCATGACTTTCTGAAAATCTATACAAGAGCTCTGTCTTTTCTTTTAGCCAACAACACTAAGCTGAATTCTTTGGTTTGTTTTCTTTCAAGTTAAGGTAGACTACTATTGGATGTTTTTCAGACCATATGAATATGTGTGAGAAAAAGAGCCTTTGCAGCTTGCAACAACTGAAAAAATCAAATTCTCTGTTTTCATTAACTTGTATAAATCTAGCTCGTGTGACAGCTATGAGACCTGTGCATTCTGACAAGTGACCACATTTTTGTATGTTTGATTGACTGGGATTTCAGAAGCCTCTTGCTGGAGCTCTAAAATGATTTAACTTGCTCTCTGACTAGTGCTTACAGGTCGTGGTCAATAGATGGATTAAAACAAAAAAGATAGACTAATTTTAGATGAGGTACGTGAATTTGTACAGACAAGCTATCAAAAACTTTCAAGCAACTTATAATAAACCTTTTAACTCATC
>NC_022028.1:15584374-15612398 GCF_000317375.1 Microtus ochrogaster
CTGCTCCCACAACAAAGGATAGTCCATCTTATTTTTTTCTTTCATTCATTATAATTTCAGACAAGAATGCAATACAATATGGTCACATCTATTCGTTATTACCCCCTCCAACTCCTTTATAGTACCCCAATATATCCCCTGCCACTTTCACATCTTTTTCCTTATTTTATAAAAGACTTTACTACTTCCAGATACTGTTGCTCATGGGTATGATGTCAAAAATTTTAGCATGGAAATCTTACCAATGATTGCTTACTAACAATATAAAAAGAAGAAAGAAGAAAAAAACAGGAAGGAAGGAAGCAAGCAAGGAAGGGGAGATATAATAATAGAGAAGAAAGAAAGAGTTCATTTTTTTTTTTACAGAAATGATCAGTTGCCAATAATCCCATATTTTTGTGTGAGGCCTGGACTTCATCTACCCCATTTATGCTAGGATTTTGTCTGTTTTGAGCTTATGTATATGCAATGATGGTAACCACAATTGTTATGAGTTTATAAGTTCAATATTCATTTTATTTCACATGTAGAGGACAGTATTCAGTATCCTTCCCATTCTTCGGTATCTTACTTTTTGCCTAATTTTCCAAGAATTTGTATTGTGTGTGCTATGAAAATTGGTGTATGTCAATAAGTAATGATGACGTATCCATACTGGCAGTGAATAAAAAATTTCACATTCAATTAATTTATATACCAAGAAATCTTTCCTCGTTTCTACAATTGATAAAAAACTGTTCTTGTGTGCAATCAAATTTACCTATTTTTCCTGAGTCTTTTAGATGTACTAAGGCCTTCAATTCAATAAAACAAACAAACAAACAAACAAAAAAAAAACGGGAAAGAGTTAATGCAACTAAAAAGATTCTGACCCTAGATATT
Source organism: Microtus ochrogaster (assembly GCF_000317375.1). NCBI lineage: Eukaryota > Metazoa > Chordata > Mammalia > Rodentia > Cricetidae > Microtus > Microtus ochrogaster. Next base: position 15,585,257 of record NC_022028.1, read on the forward strand.
TAAGATGTGTTACATCCCACGAAGGAAAATACTAAAACATAAAAAGGAGTAAATTATGGTGTTATTTAATTAAATGGGAAGCTCAATGCGCTCTGGAGGCAATTTATTCCAATAACTGGAGCATCCTATCCTTGCAGTGCATTGTAATGAATATAAATCAAGAAATTGTCTCCTAGAAGAAAAACATTTACCAATCACTTATAAACTATACCTGAGGGCCCCATTAGATTAATGCTTGCTAGAATGCCGCCTTTATCTTAGCGAACTTGTTTAAACCGTCACTACCACATTCAGCATCACTAAAGCTTCTGAGTACAGCTCCTTGCCTTTCCCATTCCTGGGTTTATCTGTGTCTTTTTCAGTTTTCCCTCATGACTTCACCTAAAAGTCATCTGGCTTTAGGGCACTTTCAGAACAGACTCCTCATCCTAAAAATCTTCACATACAGCATACTGTAAAGTAGTTATAACTTCTCCAAAACTACCCATTTGATACTTGATTTTTCCGTACATGTTAATCTCTTCCATATTGCTTAAACTGGAATGTTGTGGATTATTTCATTGCTTCCTCTATCTAACCTCTGACTCCATTTCTCTAGCATCTTTATGCAAAATCATATAATGTTTCGTTAAAATATTTTTTAAAGATTTGCTTCCCACTACTATTCTACCATTTTTTATGGGTACATTGATCTTTTCGGTGAATTGCCACCATATATCTTTGCCTGTTACTGTTCTACTCTCAAAACAAAAAAAAATCCAAAACTGTTAAAAACTGAATAGTTTAATCACATCTTTAAGAATATAAATCAGCAGCATGCATTCACGCATAAATTCATGCATTTTGTAATTATTTTTATTACCCTCAAGCAAAATCATTTCAGAACACCCATCTATTCAAAATACTTTATTTTCTGGTCATTGTGGCTAGTAGCAAATCTACTTTTGTTAATTATTTGAATACAGCTATTTTTCCTATCCTGTATTTTAATCTGGACCCTTTAATACGTTCTCATGAAATTCCTGTATAGTGAAACTTTTTGTCCACCCAAATTCTTTGCACTCTTTTGGTTTCTATTCCACTCATCACTTTCATTCATGTGTCACCAAAACGCAGTTTCATTTCTACAACTCTGTAGATCTCCAAAAGTCTAATTCACATCCCAACACTTGTATAATGTTGTCTGAAATATCATTTTCTTCCCTTTCAAGATTTACCCATCTCAGATTGTTATTATTTGAAAATAAAACTTGCTAATTATGTACTGATGTGTATAAATGATATTATTTCAAAATAAAAATATATTACTACATGACAATATATTTTGTTACTAAGGGTGAATGTTATCAGTCATTATTATTCACAATGTATTTAATGCATTCTATAATTTATAAGACTTTAATTTTACTTTGAAGACAAAGATTTAACTAGAATTTTGAAAAACTTTGGCTCCTCATGCATTACTCAAATATTTTAAAAAGAGATATAATAGAGAAGAAGAGGAAGAAAATGGGAATAAAGAACAATAAAAATGTTAGAAAGGGTTATGATAATCTTATTATTTTATCTTTACTTAAAATTGCATATGGAGTTACCCTCTTGATAATGGCACTTTGATGAATTGAAATATAAAGTATATTCATGGTGTTTATTAAATGTCTCCATGCTTTCCTGACCACTTTTATCTGAATATAATAGACTGCTCATACCTGAGCTATATACTTTTTCAACTTAGCAAGATCTAAATACTTTATATTCAAAAGACCCTTCTAATGTTTTTTGAAAATTAATGATCCACATAAATTTAAGAACATGGCTGAATATCAGATATTTTATGAAGCTTTTGAGAAATTATTTATTTTATCAAATGGATGTGAGAAGAATTAGAATAAGTTCCATAACCGGGTAATGTATAAAACTTTAGTATCCAAAGTGCTTTAATTTAGTTGAGTTTTATATCTTTTAACATTATAAATTGGGAAGTACTTGATTCCTCAGATAATTAGTCACTAATAATTCTTGAAACTAAGTTTCAATAATTCCTAGATTCTCTTAAATGTCTTTAAATTACTGAAAGGACTAGTTCAAGTGAATTATTCAAATATATTACTTAAGAGGGATATATGAATAATAAGATAGCACAGACTACTAAGAAATACCCCTAACAATAAATAATGTTAAAAAAATCAGTGGAGACCAGTAACGAGGTATTGAAATCATGATACAATTTATTCTTCAAAATACAAGCAATTTGTTGATAATCTGATACCTATAGCTTGTTGATTAGTAATTTGACCAGACTTTTATTGCCAATGTCAAAAACTAACTTATATGCACAAGAAAACCTGATAATTTCTTGGTTGCAGCATTATATGTCTTGAAGACTGAGTCACCTAAATTAAAATCTACAGTCATTTTAGATAATTAGATTTTAACTACTATTTATTGCAGTTTAATTTGTGAGGAAGAAAACAAATTATAACTAAAGTTTATTTAATCAGCACATGTATATTAAATTTCTAGCAATAAATATTATTGCTTAAAGAAAGTAAAACCAAAATGAAGAGCAAGTACATTTATATATGAATCAGTCGTGGCTTATAATTTTCTGATGAATTAATAAAAAACTAAGTCACTTGTCCTAGCAAAAATATATATGCAGTTGCAATAAATTTACAAATGTACTGTCAATATCATAATTCCTTCTGATGCTGTGTTAGTATCAAAACATTGTTTAATTCTCTGTCTCTCAATATTTTATATACTAAAATGTATCATGATTTTTACCACTATTGAAAAATTAAATATTAATAAGATCACAATATTGAGTCTATGTTATTGGAGTTTGAAACAGTAGGGGTGTGCTGTAAGCTTCTATGTGATGACACAAGTTGTAAATTTTCTGCATCAGCTTGAATAGGTACCAAGAGAATTAGATGGCCTGTGAAAAGAAAAAGGAAAAGGAAGGGAAAGGCAACTTTTCTATCAAGGTAACTTCCTTGATAGAAACTCAGTCTTTAATACCAACTAGGAATAAATATTGGAGAGATACACACAACATGGACAGCCATGTCATTTACTCCAAAGAATGTGAAGAAAGCATAATTCACCTAAAATCTTTACTTTGATCCATTAACTCCAGGGTAAACACTCAAGTGGAGATTCCATTGACAGCGTTGTAACTGCCTGGTGTGGTACTGTGTGCCTTTGATGCCAAAGCTTGAGAGGACGTTGTAGTCAGACTACGGCATTGTAAGTTTGTTTAATTCCTTTAGAAATGATCAAATTAATTCAAGGTGACAACATTCAAAATTTCTTTTCTTGTTGTTTTTGTTTTTTTTTTTTTTCTCAGTAGCTTTGAAACCTGTCCTGGAACTAGCTCTTGTAGTCTTGTAGACCAGGCTGGCCTCAAACTCATAGATATCTGCCTGTCACTGCCTCTCGAGTGCTGATCTAAAAGAGCTAGTTGCAGGACAGGTTGCAAAGCTACATTCTAAATTTCTACCAATAAAGAAAAAAAAAATTCCTCATCCTGCTTGATGAAGAGCTTTTGCCTTACTTTTTTTTATTGTTTGTTTGTTTTATCACATGTTGCTATGATAAAAACATCTTCACTGAAAACAAGTTAATGAAGAAAAGGGTTATTTGGTTCAAACTACCAAGTTACAGTTCATCATCATGGAGAAATCACAGAGACAAGAATTGGATGCATCATATCTACATCCAGATAGCAAAATGCTTAAATGCATGAGCTCTGCTAGTAATCCTCCTTCTATTTAGTCCAGAGCCACAGTCATGATTAAGGCTATCCATTATACTCTTCAGCAATACTAGCATTTGGTAGAGTCAGACATTTGAATTTTTCACATATAATGAGTATTTAGTAATTGCATTTAAAAAACTGGTACAGACTCAAAATATAGTAACAATGAATTATGGATTTAAAGTAAGTGTAGCAATGCAACTGACACAGTTAGCTAAAGACAAACACCTTTCTAGGTTGATAAAAGGGCTCCAGAGAGGAAAGATAATATTGTGCAAACTTGATTTGAGTTTCATTCTTGAATCCTGAGGTAAAAGGTACGAACAGATTCCTGAAGGCTGTCTTCCTGACTCTGGAGGACATGAGCCTTCCTGCATTTATAATAATAATTGAATAATTAATTATGATATTGGTAATAATAATAGCTAAATTTTAAAAGGAAACTTTCATCTTACAATTTAGATGCTCAGATCAAGTTGTCTTGTTTTGTTTTTTGTTTTTAATACCAAAGTATGACTGAAATAATGGAACAAATCTATGACCCAAATTATGACTTTTATTTGGAGAAAATAGATGTGTGCTTGTTCACAGGAGTCAGGAGTAGAAAGCATATTTGAAAAACTGGAAAAGCCTGGTGATGAGTTGACAAAATGTAAAATATTTGTCAGATATTCAGATATTGCAGGAGACTATAATCCTTTAAGGGTGTATACAAACACACACACACACTCAAAGAGAGAGAGAGAGAGAGAGAGAAAGGCACACATGCAGTCAGACACACACACACAGAGACACACAGACAGACAGAGAGACACACACATACACATATATATGTATATATATACACACTAGTACACTAGGTTGGTGTGGGATACTCCTTTGTATGCTATGAATATGTGTTATTACCATTTGTTAATAAAGAAACTGTTTCAGTCAAGGGCTTAGCAGAGTAAATCCAGGAGGGAAATCTGAACTGAGATACATAGTGAGAGTAGGCACAAAGAGACACCATGAAGCTGCTGAAGTAGAAAGATGCTGCATTCTTATTGGTAGTCCATAGCTTCATGTTGATACATAGATTAATAGAAATGGGTTAATTAAAGATGTAAAAGTTAGTTAAAAAGAAACTTGGGCTAATAGGCCCAACACTGTTATAATTAATGTAGTTTTTTTTGGTTTTGTTTTGTTTTGTTTTTTCGAGACAGGGTTTCTCTGTGGCTTTCGAGCCTGTCCTGAAACTAGCTCTGTAGACCAGGCTGGTCTCGAACTCACAGAGATCCGCCTGCCTCTGCCTTCCGAGTGCTGGGTTTAAAGACGTGTGCCACCATTGCCCTGCTAATTAATGTAGTTTTTATATGAATATTTGGGTCTGGCCTTCCAGGAAGTGAATGAGCAATCATCACCAATAATAGGTGTCACTGGAAACAACAGGATGAGTTCTAACAAGATCTTTAATTGGGTAGACGGTATGGGCAATGTAGAGTAACTGTAAAAAAATGAAAGATGCCTCCCCTCATCTCTAAAATAGAACAGAAACAGAATTGGTAAATGGAAAGAAGCAATGTGTGTTTCCTATGTGAGGAATATTCAAATTCATCTGGGCAATATAAGAGAAAAATAAGCTGGTCGTAGGGGAAGGGAATAATGCATCCTTTGCTTACACTGAGTTGTGGTGTGTAACTAAAATGAAGGCATGTTGTTGAAACTATGATCACAGTCATACCTATGACAGATGCCCCTTTAGACTAGAGAATGAATCTTCTGCAGCTACTCTCTTGAAAAAAATTTTTTAAAAAAGCAAAAGGATCTTGCTCTTTGGTAGGAAAGAAACAATAAAAAAAATTACATTTAAGGAACAGTTCATGAGTGCAGGATAAAGGAACGATTTCAATTTTTTTTCTTTTTTTTATTGAGAAAAGGAAAAAAAAACAAGTTTCCGCCTCCTCCCAGCCTCCCATTTCCCTCCCCCTCCTCCCACCCTTCTCCCCCTCCTCCCACCCTTCTCCCCCTCCCCGCACTCCTCTCCCCCTCCCTCTCCAGTCCAAAGAGCAGTCAGGGTGCCCTGCCCTGTGGTAAGTCTTAGGTCCTCCCCCCTCCGTCCATATCATGGAAGGTGAACATCCAAACTGGCTAGGCGCCCACAAAGCCAGCAAATTAAGTAGGATCAAAACCCCTTGCCATTGTCCTTGGCTTCTCATCAGCCCTCATTGTTCGCCATGTTCAGAGTCCGGTTTTATCCCATGCTTTTTCAGTCACAGTCCAGCTGGCCTTGGTGAGCTCCCAGTAGATCAGATCCACTGTCTCAGTGGGTGGGTGCACCCCTCGTGGTCCCGACTTCTTTGCTCAGGTTCTCCCTCCTTCTGCTCCTCATTGGGACCTTGAGAGCTCAGTCCAGTGCTCCAGTGTGGGTCTCTGTCTCTATCTCCATCCATCACCAGATGAAGGTTCTATGGTGATATGCAAGATATTCGTCAGTATTGCTATAGGATAGTCTCATTACAGGTTCCCTATCCTCAGCTGCCCAAGGAACTAACTGGGGACATTGCGGGCTCCTGGGAGCCACTCTAGGTTCAAGTCTCTTGCCAACCCTAAGGTGGCTCCCTTATCTAAGAATTGTGCTTCCGTGCTCCCCTATCCAACCTTACTTTATCCCAATCATCCTTTTTCCCCAAGTATACTCTTCTTTGAAAAACCAATGGGCACCACAAATATTCAATATATCTTTAAGACTGAGTCATAACCACAAGCAAAACAAATCACAAAACAATCACCAACACATGCTTCATGCCTTACTAAGTAAAATTCACAACTGCACTGAAGATATGGTTTTCAATATAAAGGATATTTACTTCAGTTTCTAGCCAACCACAAATGGCCAACTATTAGCAACAATAATACTAATTAGACGTAAGAGGAAGAAAGAAAAGGGCACTGAAAGATCCAAAGTTATCAGTGGGGCTACACACAGCATGTTTCAGCTATTTGCTGGAATTAAAATGTTTATGACTGTGTTAATGATTTCAGTGGTGTGAACAGATTTTATCTCAAGGAAAATATTACAAGTAAAACAAAACTGAAATCAGATAAAATTATTATAGGGAAAAGAGATTTGACAGGAACTTTAATGGACTCAATATAGTCAAGAAAAGAATCACTATAGAGTCAACTTGGATCATTAAATCTTTACCATCTAGAAACTCAAGGAGAATAAAATTAGAGTATATAAAAAATCTACTATGGAGAGCTTTAAATCACCCAAAAAAATGTGTGGCAATGTGGAAATGCAGCCCCTAAAAGACAAGAAACACTGAAAGACACAAGTAAAAAGAATTTCCCAAACTGCAAGGTAAAAGTAAGTCATACAATAAAGAATTTTGGAAAAAAAACAATAATTTACTATTATAGATATGTCAATGACATAGATGTCTCTCAATATACATTTATACATGATGGAAGCTGAAGCACAGGAATCATGAAAAATAACAAATATTGTTCATATATTAACCTCCCCATACCAAAACACTGCATGCTCATTGAGATCAAAATCATCCTCAACTAAAATAGGAAAATAATTATTGGAAACTTGTAATAACAAAGAGGAAAATATGTTTCTAGACAGAACATACACAAGCCATAAGGAAACTATCTGCCATTCTGCCACCTGTGACTTTATAGAAATCAAATTAGAGTTTGAAACACCAAAAGAATAAAAAGGCATACTATACAAGAATTAAAGAACTGGTGTCTAAGACAAAGCTTTATCACACAAATACTGAAATGACTTGTTTCTAATATAATAAATAATATATTATAATGATATAAATAACTATTGTCATGAAACTAAAAATTAGAAATCAACATATATGCATGTTCAACCAAATGCTTGAAACTGGACAGTGTAAAAGACACACAAAATAGTATTCAGAACGTAGATATAAATGTTTGAGCTCATGGCCAACATGGGATACTTTCCAAATTTTGTCCCATACATTAGCTGAACAAGAACAGCACCAATAGACATGCCAAAGTATGTGGAAAAACCCAAAATGTCCCTACTCAAAACAAAGAACTAAAAATAACTAAGTAATGCTGAGAGCAAGAGATAACGTCTTCTTTTGGGAAGTACACTCCAAATAGTTCTCTATTTCTAAATGGTCAGTCCTTAAAACATGCATACAAGAAGCTTACACAGACTGAACAGGTTATATTTAAGAGTACATACATATATATATATACACATATATATGTGTGTGTGTGTGTATAGACATATGCACATAAACATGCAATAATAATTAAAGAAATAGGCTATGAATTTAAAAGAGAGAATGAGGGGTATATATGAGGGTTTGAAATGAGGAAAGCTAAACAAGATTGCAATTGTATTGCAATCACTGAAAAGAAAAAAATGTTGAAGGCCTGTGAGTATAACTCAGAATTACATAGGGTTAGTCTTCAAAACTGCTGAAACAAACAAAAATAATATCACGGAGTCCAGGGGTACTAAAATCAAACATTATTCATCATAAAGATAAAAGGCAAATAAACATTGACAGAATTTTAATACCACTGCCTCAATGGTGGGAAATTTTGCTAGAAAAGATGTCCAACAGTGTAGGAATCACAAACAGAGTAAACCAAGGAATAACGTTTCCTCAACCTAGGAAGAGGTAGTAACCACTATACCAGAACCCTCAGGTGTGACATCTGAGTTATACACAAAAGATGAAAAAAAGAAAGATTAGCAAGAAGATGTGATTGTTAGTGCTTGAGGATTACCATGAATCTGAGGCCAATTCTGACTATATAATTAGTTCCCGATCAAGTTAAATGAATACTCTTTATTCTGCATTAAGAACATAAATAACAGAAAGAATCGTAGCAAATGTCTCCACTGGTAATCATCCTATTCTAAACCAAACTCTAGAGGCAGAAACCAGAAGCATGGCTTATGCTGAAATATCATTTTCAAAATACTTCTTGAACAGAAGCCAAATGTGGATGAAAAGAAGATACTACAGAACCCATGCTAGGAGAAAGGTTTTATGTGGCATTGTGACACATGCTCAGATTTCTTTGTAAATATAAACTTCATCTCTTACAAGTCCTTATGGCAGGATTTTTTAACTCTGAACCCCAATTTGTCTATTCCTTTACTGAGGATACTTCCTTTAACCCATTACTAGACTTCCTGTTGCATCATGACTGATGCTTGTTTTACTTGAAATAGAGTTCTAAATCCCAGGAATTGAACATCTGCCTCCTGAAGAGGCCAATTCAGATTCCAAGATTCGGGACTAATAATAGTCATATCCTTACTCATTTATTGTAATCCTTCAATTACAATGTTGTTTATTCATATTTGGACTTTGAACATTTAAAAAATATGCCAATATATGTTCCCTATTTTCTATTGGAATTTTTGATTCATCATTAATGTTTATTTTATCATCAAGAAAAGTATGATTTTTTTTCAACAGGCACTGGCTTTTTTAATTTTCCTGGGGAGACATGTCCTCCACAATGACTGGGAATGACTGGACCATGTTTGACCTGGAGACATGCAAGAGGTCTCCCAGGGAGGTTACCTATATAATGGATGGCCTTGTTTGTATCTTGTTTATCTATATTCATTGGTTCAATGTTGTCTTTTGCCATATCTTCTACATAATCCAGAAGACGGAGACTTTCTATTTTTGTCATTCCCAAAGGAAACATTATTTCCAGGGATGTCTTGTCTACAGTCCCTTATCAATGTCCTGTTACACCATAATTAAAACATTTGCTATTTTGATGTCTCTTCATACCTTTGGAAATTGCTTCTCCTACCCAGGCCTCAGTATTATAGTCCGATGACTCAACGTTGACTGTGCAGGATCCATTGGTGCTAATCTAACTTTAAAGGTTTAAGTATCTTTTTGCATTCTAAGTTGGCATTTTCACAAGCCATAAATTCAATAAGTGTTCATCTTGCTTTTGAATCTGTTACCCCCTATTTGTACAGCTGTAGTTAATCTTTGTAAAAGTCACTAAAGTGTTCTATTGGGCCTTGTATGATCTTTGTATATGATTCAATTCTACTTCCTTATTCTTGAATGAGACTGTCTGAGAGCTATATCCTCCCATCTTATATTCCTCTCTAGGACTGAGATTAAAGGTGTGCACACTACCACCTGGTTTCTGTGGCAAACTTGTGTGACTATGGTGGAACGTGTGTCACCACTGTCTCTAAGGCTGACCAGTGGGGCTGTTTTAGTCTCTGGTCTTTATGCAATCTTTATTTATTAAAATACAAATGAAATATCACTATACCAGGCATCCCTTTAAATATGTTTTGATGTGGTTTTTCATGGTATTTCCATAAGATATAAACTTTAAGATATGATCAAACATAGATTTCCCATGGGTCGAATCAGTGAATAATGCATATTTAAGCAAATATTTCAGCCAACCCTATATTTGAATCAATATGTGATTCTCGGCTTCAATTTTGAAAAAAATTATGACTTCAGTTGCCATTTCTTAACTCTTATTTTCTAAAAATGCTAATCATACATGAGATTTGGCTTTGTTTTTACAGAATTTGTCGGGACAAAGGAGATGGTAGCAACAGGAACAGCAGCTGCAGCAAGAACCAAGCAAGGACTGAACGAAAGTTCCAAACACAAATCAAGGTAGGGATGACTATTTATAATTTCGTTTATTTGTAGAGAACCTGCAAACACCCTGCATTTCTACTCTGGTTCAATGGATGTAAAGAAGTGTTAGTTACTGAATATAAATCTGTACTGGATTAGTTGCACAGACTCCTTATTGATTGTGTTTTGCCACACTGTTGTTCCATTGTAAACTCACATTACCTTCATGGATAATGGCACAGACAAGAAATCTCATGAAACCGTGCCTTTGTAAATAAAAGTGAGAGGCCTGATAGATTTCTATTATAAAAGATTTGTTACCTCAATACCCAAAGAATTACAACATTAATACTGAAGAAATAATAGCCTTATGAGTTCTTGTTCAGAAAATGGTCAGGACTTCACATGTTCTCAGAATGTTACATTTATATTAGACTGTAAAACAACCGTTCTGGAGACAAGTGTAAAACAGGTGCTAAAGCACAAGACTTACATTTATATGTCAAGTGATTATTTCCAGGAGCAAAAATCAAATTCTAGGTGCTATGCAAAGGAATGAAATTTAATGGTAATAGAAGACACTTTCCAACAAGTCTCCCTACAGTATTAAAATATACACAGCTCTCTATATCTGAATATTGCCTTTAGAAATGATCCATGAGTAGCTGCTTCAATATACTTTCTTTCTGATTTTCAAAGCCTCTCATTTCTTGTGATTGTCGTTGCTTATTTGTAAATAAGATATAAGATGGAGAGAGATTACATCTCCAAAAATATAGCAGAGTTGGAAATCCTTCCCCCAGAATACTTCATAACCCTGAATTACATGAATTTGCCACACAGAAATTTCTCCATTTTTCATCTTGGGATCTTAATATCCAAAAAATAAGTAAAATTCTCCTGCCATTTTAGTGAAAACAGCAATTCAAAAGGAGAAAGAAATCCCAAATAGACTAAGTTACTACATATCTTCTGGAAGCTAAAAATATATACCAGATTAAAGGTATTAAAATACTCATTGCTCAAAAATATAAATACTTGAATTTTCTTAAGTATAAATTACACATAATCTGTTCTTTAGAGATAACTACTATGCAGAATTAGTGTCAGTGTGGTGTGATAACAACTTTTCAAGAATGGTCACCAAAAATAGACAAGAATGAACTAAAGAAGGAAGCAGATTCTCTTGTCTATTACCTATTGACATGAGTTCAGATTATGTATCAAACATAGACTGATAACTCTGGCTTTTAAAGCAAAGTGTGGTTCAGCTGGAAAGATGGATCATTGGGAAAAGGCACTTGTTGCTGAGACTAATGATCTGAATTCCATCCCTAGAAAGAATATGGTAGAAAGAGAGAACCAGCTCCCACAAGTGTTTCTTTTTAATCCACATGTGAGTCATGACATATTATGTTATCCAATATAATGAATATCCAACATAATGAATGTGAAAAAATCAAAAAGGACTCTATCATCATTTTAAGAGCCAAAGTAACTATACATGATAAAGACCTAAACTCTCTTTTTCTTGTTTTTCAACAAACACGTCAATTTTTCCACTTCTTGCTTTGTTAGCCACATTTGCAATAAGATTCTTCTAAAAACGTTGTGTAATATTATTGGGTTCTACATCAAAGCAAATATTAATAAATAATTATAATTTGGAAATGACAAAAAATCAACACAGAGATATTAAACTTAAGCAGGAAGTTAGTTTTTAATAATTTGTGAGTTTCATCTCAGTCTGAGATACTGCTAGGGTAGTTCACATAAAATATAAACAAGGTTTCTATTTGAACAAAGTAAGGATGAGAAACCTATTATCAGCAACAAGAACAAAGAATGAAATTCAAAGTTTGGAACCAACATTGGCCCTGAGATCTGAGATTGTCTCCAACATTATTATTTTTGTCCCCAAGGCCAGTCCTTTCAAATCTATCATAAATCTGGTTTAATTTGTAGGAAAGAGAGTGATAAAGAACTAGAGGGCAGGGAGAGCAGGTCAAAGAAGAGTAGGAAGAAAGCAAAGGTGAGAAGAAAGGAGGGAAAGGAAGAGATGATAGGGGAGAGGAGGAGAGAGAAATGAAAGTTAATGGGACAGAGAAATGCAAATTAAAACAACTCTAAGATTCCTCTTACACCTGGAAAAATGACCATGATCAAAAACACTGATGACAACTTATGCTGGAGAGGTTTTGGGGTAAAGGGAACACTCCTGTGTTGATGGTGGGAGTACAAGCTGGTACAGCCCCTTTGATTATCAGTATGGCGATTTTTCAGAAAATTAGGAAACAACCTTCCACAAGGCCCATCAATACCACATTTTGGTATATATCCAAATGATGCTCAATCGTGCCACAAGGACATGTGCTCAACTATGTTCATAGCAGCATTGTTTGCCATAGCTAGAATTTAGAAACAACCTAAATGTCTCTCAGCTGAAGAATGGATATGGAAATTGTGGTACATTTACTCAATAGAGTACTACACAGCAGAAAAATAATGGCACCTTAAAATTTGCAGGCAAATGGATAGAGGTAGAAAGCATCATACTGAGTGAGGTAACCTAGACCCAGAAATTCAATTATTATATGTACTCAGTCATAAGTGGTTTTTAAACATAAAGCAAAGAAAACCAGCCTACAAATCACAATCCTAGAGAACCAAGACAACAATGAGGACCCTAAGAGAGACATCTATTGATTTAATCTACATTAGAAGTAGAAAAGACAAGATCTCCTGAGTAAATTGGGAGCATGGGGACCATGGGGGAGGGTTGAAAAGGGGGGAAGAGCAGGGAGGGGAGCAGAGAAAATTGTATGGCTCAATAAAATAAAAGGAATGTGATGGGTGATGTAGAAAAGGAAGGAGGTGGGGATGGTGTTGAAATAAGGGAGAAAAGGGAGGAGAAAGGATAAAGTGTTGGATAGTAAAGGGGAAAGGAAAGATAATATGGATTCACAAATTATCTAAAAGTATTTTGGAATGGAGAGGCTTAAAAGTACCTCCTGTCTCTATGGGTTATAACGGAGATATGCATTACTAGACAGCCTGTACAACTGGGAATTTTCTCTAATTCTGTAGAAGAAAAGGTTAAGAGTGTTAAGAAAAGTAGGTTCACCCTTATTCTTAAAACAAAGCACTCAGTAGAGAAGGCATTCTACACAGTGAATTGACATTTAATTATTAAGGAGCTACTATGTACCAGTGTGTTTCTAGACTACAACCATTTTACAAAGAAAAACAAATATAAAAATATGATACATACATGGTTGAAGAGAACTTCTTTTCTGAGAATATGAAAGTTTGTTTTTCAGTTCCTTAATAAAATTTTTATTTGTTTTAAATAAGTACATTGGCATGACTATTTGGAGCAGATGGTAATTGCTAATATATCAAAGATCTTTGACCTGAGAATAAAAGAAGCTTTTCTGAAGAAAGTTGATATTCTACTCCCAAAAATTTGACATTTAATATTGTTCAAAATTACTAAGTGTGTCTGTTTGCAGAAACTTTTTAAACCAATATCAATACCATGCTTTGTGACCTAACAATCATATAGATGTTACAATACAAGTCAACAGGTAACTAAGTGCTCAAAAAAATATGGAGCATCTAGTTGGAGTGGTGACAAATGTTAATTTATATATAGCATTACCTCATTAAATTTTAAAACGTGGTTGTTTCAGATATCAGCCTTAAAAGCTTAGATGCTTAGGACTATATAAGAGAAACAAATGAACATGGGACATAATAAACACAAAGGCAAATATCAAAAGAGACATATAAGCATAACACAATTCTGCCCCTTCCAAAAAATCAATAAAATGGTTGAACTGAAGCATGGCTAAGACCAAAATATATTTAATTCTTTGGAGCAAAACTCCAAATACTTTGTGTTGACCAGATTTAGGTCTACAATAAGTAGACAATTGATTTAGAACCCAGGGGAGAATCACTTGTGGAATTTTAGGAGCAATGGGTAAAGATTTTATAATTTGACTCTAAACAAAATGTACATAAAATACTTTTTACAACTATAATATTTTTATTCACACTGAAAACTGAAATATAAGGTAATTATTTTTAGAAACATCCACTTGAGTTGGGAACATGAAATATTTATGTGAGTCAATATTTCAAAACAGAAGAAATAAAAAACAAACATGCATAAATGTTCAGAAATTTCAGGATACACATACAGTCTTTGGGAAGCTCTTTTTTATACTATGAAATATAAAATATTCAGAAATATTTATCATGAAAATCATTGTAAATATACAAACATTTTACCTGACTTTTCTATTGTATTTCCATTAATTTGAAAGGAAATATGTCTTGTAATCCTCATCCTCCTAATGCAATGACGAGTCCTCTTTGCATCAGTGTAGTATATTTTATAGACTCTTAGAATCTTTGAAATTATTTCCAAGTTGCATATAATCTAAATATTATAGGCTAAAGCATAAGAAATGTCGGGACAAAGGGTGAACTTTAAAAATATTCAGCATTCTGAGAAGGGGCATTTTCATTTTTTGTGTATAAAGAAGTAACAGGAAAGTACAAAAAAGTAGGCAGGGCACGATACAGTTTGAAGTCTAGACAAGTTGCCCTCTGGTCACAAACCATCAACTTTCTTGAGTTGAAAAGAGAGAACGGCTTTTCAGTCTCCACAATTAGAAGTCTCCAGTTGTTATGGTATATGGACACATATCCCAGGGCTTTGTTTTCTCCTTCAGTTAACAAACCATGAAGAAATAGTTGACAGATATTTTTTCCTAAGTCAAACTTACAGTGTGGTATTTGGGCTTTTCAAATCTGTAGACTATATTCTTTCCTTTTCTGTATCATATTTTCTCTGTGTGTTCAAATGTCTAATTTATAATTTATAGAAGCTGCACACATCTCTACTCACTCTGGGCACAGTGTAGCACTGTCTGTTTATAGTAAGAATGATGTTAGGACCTGTTTCTGTTATTCTTGTGACTTATTTTTGTAAATCTAGAATTAAAGATGGATATTTTTAATCCAAATGTAATAATGATTTCCATCACTGAACTAAAATGATATTTCTCTCAACTTATTGCATTAGAAGATTAGCATGCTCTTTATTTACATCTTTGTGTAACAGAAAATTACAACATGAGAATTTTTATTGGAAAAACTAGTATAAGATTTATATGACATTTAATATATCTTATAAATTTTTTATTTTGTTTGTGTGTTTCTTTGTGTGTATGTGTGTGTGTGCAAGTTGTATGTGTGTGTATAAGGAAGTCAGGAGTTGGTTCTCAGGTTGTCACACCTTATGTAAAGCACTGCAGGGGAATTAAAAGAAATGAGGCAAGTGGGGAAATCAAGAACAGATTTCTTTAAGAGATCTGCTTCTTTTTCCCAGTGGATTTGTGACTATGAATACTAGGAACTAAATTCCTGTCAAGTTATACTAAGGACCAGTATGGAAGATGGAAAATGAGTCAAGAAAGAGGAGGGGCCTGAAGCCTTATATATCCTCCAACCAGAGCCCACTTGAAAGTCCCTTAATTCTGAGTCCTCTACCATCAGTTAAGACCTGTCTTTTAAATAAAGTTTGTTGCTTTAGTTATATCCACTATGATTGCTCTCCCTTTCTCTACATCTTGATTATCTGCCTTATCTGGATGTACTTTGTTTAACACACAGAACAAACTTGTCAGTGCTTCATGATAAGCACCCCAATTTTCAATATCCCTATAGTTTCTGAGGGGACATGTGTGTGATGCAAGGCAGACTCCTCAACTCAAGGTCAATATCATTTAGTGAAAATCACAGCAGAGGATTCTGGGATGACTGGGATTACCTGGTGTCCTCACCAAGTGAAGACCACAGGGGGCACAAGAACTATAGCTGAATGCTCAGTGAACTATTGTATTCTTTCTTTGGGAAAATGTGAATAGGAGGCTAAACTTGCTGGAGAATGAAGGGGCTGAAACTCATACAATAAATGGTAATTTCCTACCTGTTATAGCAAAGAAGTAGATGAGGGTTTGTACCACTATTCCTGAACTAAGAGACTTTGATGATGACACATAATGATCCTGTCACTTCTTTTCAGCTGAGAAGGATTTTAAATTCATCCCAAATGATAGGAGGATTTCTTTGTGGTCATGACATTTGTCATGACTTTGTTGAATGCTGAGAAAGATTTGTGAAAAGTGCATACCCTTGGTTCTTTTTCCTCCTATTACCACTTTCAGATACTAATGATGTCCCCTTCTGTACTGCCCAACTGTACTAGCTAGGTTCTATGTCAGCTTGACACAAGCCAGTGTCATCTTATAAAAAGAAATCTTAATTAAAAAAAAAATGCTCCCATAGAGTTGGCCTTAAGCAAGTCTGTAGTTCCTTTATTTGACTGATGATTGCTTTTGGATGATTAAGTTCATTGTGGGGAGTGACATCCCTGGGCTGTTAACCGCAATTGCTATATAAAGGCAGGTTGAACAAGTCATTCTAGAAGTGTTCCACCAAAGCCTTTGCTTCAGTACCTGCCTACTGATGCCTGCATTGAGTTCTTGTCCTGACTTCCTGCAGTGATAGAGTTTAACCTAAGAACTATGAGACAAACACAACCCTTTTATTGGTTCCTACTGATGCCAGGGTTTGTGCTACTAAACATGGCTCCTGTTGCCATCGAAGGCTATTGTGGATCTCCAGGATTTGTGCCACCTTCAGGACCATGGTGGAATCTGGAAACACCACACTTCCTATAATAGCCATGTTTGGATCCATGGTCCTGCTGCAGCTGGGGTCTGTGATGATGTGTATTGCCTATATCACCACAGGGGCCCATATAAACCATGTTTTGAATCATGTGCTGAAGTATGGAGGACATGCCGACCAGACTCTGCTCCTCACTCACCCAGGGAGAGCCATCTATCCCACAAGAAACTGACCCCACCCCTCACTGGTCCTGGGATATCAGACTCAATGGCCAGTCATGGGATAGCTGGCCATGCTCCTCATAGGTACCTGGCCTCACCAATTGGGAAAGCTGGTTATGCTTTTCACATGAAGGTGGTGGTCCCAGCAGCTCAGACTGACCAATTAATTCAGCTACCACCCAGCCACACATCCAGGGATTTGAGTAAACACTCCCTAACATCTACCCCATCTATGACTTGCTGGAGCCTGTTAAGTGACTGGTCCTATGGAGTCGTTGTTGCAGGATCCCCATGATTCAGGACAATAGCAGGATATCAGAGAGGAATGTTGGTGAGGGTCCACTATTTTTGGACCAGAAGCCAGAGACCTTGAACCTGCCCAACAAATGTTACACAGTGAACCAGCGAACATTTGCAAGGAAAGCTGTTTGGACAAAAGAATATACTACATAATACACAGCAGCTCCCAGTGACTGACACAAGAATGAACAGAGAGAAGATGGAGAGGCAGGGAAGACAGAGGGGTGAAGTGGTTTTTTATAGTTGTTTGATTTTTTGTTTATTGTTTGCTTTTTATCATTCTTTTTTTTCTAAATTTGTTATTTTGAGACAGGGTTTTGCTATAGATAAGCCTGTGTTAAACTCTGTTTTTTTGGTTTAAAATTAAGCTCTCTCTCAGGTTTTACGTGGAGTTCATTACCACGTTGGGTACCAATCTGTAGCTTTATATCCAGAAATAATTACATGGAAACTGTATTCATTTAACCACTGCTTGGCCCATTAGCTCTAACCTCTTACTGGCTAACTCTCACATCTTGATTAACCCATTTCTATTAATGAGTGTAGCACCACGAGGTGGTGGCTTACCAGAAGGGATCTTAACCTACATCCATCTTGGAGAGGAGAGCTATAGCATCTGTCTCACTGCCTTCTTCCTCCCAGCATTCATTTCTGTCTACTCCGCCTACCTAATTTTTCTGTCCTATCAAAGGGCCAAGGCAGTTTCTTTATTAACCAATAGACAGATGACCCTCTTCTATCAAAATTTCATGTAGAGCTTTGGACCCCCTTTCTAACTGTTTTTCTATGTATAGTTCATAATCCCTTTGGGAAACAAATGATCCTTCAACAGAGGTCACGTAACACAATCAGAAGACACAAATATTTACATTGCTATTATTAACAGTAGCAAAATTACAGTTATGAGGTATCAATGAAAATAATTTTATCTCTGTGGAGCAAAAGCCTACTCATGTGAGACCCTGGAGCATCTTACTCTTCAAGTGATGGCCACCTAGGTCATAAGAAGAATAATCCACTTCTATACCTGCTTCTTCTTCTTTGTGGAAATTGTTCATCAAACTATATATTGATGTGCTTCTCTCTGACTGGACCTTGCTCAATATACTGTCACATACCCACTTTATCCAAATGTTACACTCCAAATGTGTCAGAAACTTAATAGTAACTTTGAAAAGATAACGAAAATAAGAGAAAGTTTGACTTTACCAATCCTATGAAGCTTTCACTATTTCTACACAGATTTCTCTGGTAGAAAATAATATTTCTGTGAAATCACATTTAAAATTACAATTTGTAGCTTCCACTGAGGAATTTCTTTTATAATGAAGAAATTCTTTGTGTGTCACCTGGGAAAACAACTGGAGAAATTTTCCCGTGATGATGCGAAAACATCTTCTGCCTGCGTTCTTCTATATTGCAGTAAGTTGGGATAGCGTACCTTTCCTTTGTTTTTTTTTTTTAATGTGTAAATAAGTGTTTTACACAGTTGTACCTATTCCACAACAAAAATATATCTATATTCTCTGGATTTTTCTGGCACTTCTATTAGTTATTAAAGGACTCTTTTCAACTAATTTTTAATCAAATAGCATAGTTATTTTCTAATGGCAAGTGAGGTGGCTCCCATATTCCTTCAGAATGACATTTTCTAAAATCCATTTACTTTTTTGAGATTACCTTTTCTGACTCTCCTTAAAAAGAGCTTATACTGAAGTTTCTTGAAATGACAGATCCATGCACCAATATTTTTTGGCTTGTATGTCTTGTATTTTCAGTGTTGTCATGTTTCTATTAAGAACCTGCTCATTTGATTTTACAGGTCTTATCTCATAGTTTTTGATGTATTATAATTATATTAACTTATCAGTGAAGACAGCCTATTGAACCTGTAAGCTATTAGCCCAACTCTTCAAGTTAACTCACCATAAAATTGTGGTTTTCTAAGAACAGTCAGAGGAAAGTGTTTATATTTATTAAAATGGGGAAACTGCATAATGAAGAGCTGGTTGAAATGAGCATATTCTGTTTACATAAGTTTTATGTTGCTGATGCATCAAATTTGTAGCTATATTTCTAAAAATGCATAATTCTATAGCTGTGGACTCTCAGGTCCCAGAAGAAAGATTTCATAGGAAGAGCACTGCTTATGTAGGTTGTTAGGGAATCTGTTCTTTAACGTTCTTACTTCTACAAGTCACCCATGTCTCTTGCTTTCTGGTAACTTCCCCTAAATTGCACCTTCTAACATTTGTTTCATAAAATCCTGGTTTCTAACAGTTATTTTTCTGAATCCTACTTGCAAAACTTGCTATAATACTGAATGTACCAGAATAGCTCAGAAGTCTCTCCCTACAAGAACCTTTATCTTAGCTGTATCTTCTAAGTCCCT
This sequence comes from Microtus ochrogaster, assembly GCF_000317375.1. NCBI lineage: Eukaryota > Metazoa > Chordata > Mammalia > Rodentia > Cricetidae > Microtus > Microtus ochrogaster. The sequence continues at coordinate 15,605,273 of NC_022028.1, forward strand.
AGACCATATTTTGACCCTACTTCATGTTCTGGCTTTGTGGGAGCCTAGCCAGTTTGGTTGTTCACCTTCCTAGACATGGACAGAGGGGAGCGGACCTTGGACTTTCCACAGGGCAGGGAACCCTGACTACTCTTTGGAGTGGAGAGGGAGGGGGAGAGGAGTTTGGGTGAGGGGGAGAAGGCTGGGAGGAGGGGGAGGGAAATGGGAGGCTGGGAGGAGGCAGATACTTTTTTTTTCCTTTTCTCAATAAAAAAAAGAAGCATTTGCAGGCTATTTAAATACCAAAGAATAGGACACTGGGGTAGACATTATTATCTATACAACACTGGAGAATATTCATTTTTATAATATCTATTAGATATAAGGTAGATGTCTGAGTGACAGATGCATGGCCACATCAGAAACTCAGTGGGGAATTAGATATCACTAGTTCATGTAGAAAATAGAAGTATGTAAGTGATATTTGAAGTTGCAGAAGTAAGATAAGGATCATCTCAGGGATCTTAGTTGCATGATACCTCACATACCTAGGATTTAATTACCTGCGTTGACACTGATAACTTGTATTATTTTACTATGATTAATTTTGCTTCTCTGGAAGAGAATAAACAATATCACCTACCAGATAATGCTTTAACAAGAATAGAATAAAAATATAAGTACTCTAATAGAGTGTTGATAACTGTAGGACACAGCCATGACAAGCTCAATAGAGACCTGAGTCTTAGTAGTCTGCCCCGAGGCAATACCTGGTTCCACAAAAGACTACAAACTGAGACTCCCCGCGTACCACCCTGTAACAGACCATCCAAAAGAAATTTCTAATGTTTCAACCACTGTAGATAGGATCACCTGCCAGCACACACCCATCACTTTTCACCAGGACTGTCTATTAACGGGGATAAAGTTCAAGAATATTTATGTAATCCTGTAAATAGTATAGAAGGAAGAAGAAAAATATTTAATGTTGCAGGCAAAAGACAATGAAATTAAAGGTTATGTTCATGAGGTGTTAGGTGACCTGTGTGAGCAGAATTTTGGGCATGGGTCTATTGACAGGGTTCTCATTGGCAAGGTGAATTTGGCATAGCAGATGGACCAAAGCAGGAAACAGGAGGAAATTCTTCCCTTAATATCCTTTATTTTGCAAACAACATTAAACTGCCTAAATATTGCTAAAACATCAGAAAAGCACATTGATTTTAATGATACAGTCTTCTTTTTTTTCTTTTGGGACTTGGAGTTGCCTCATCTTATGGAACTTTTGAATATAATTATTAAGCATATTATTTTCTAAAAACAATGAAATCCAAAGACAGTTGATCCCAAAGAGAACCATACCAACTGTTTATCAATATATGCTTATTCATACATAGCTTGGGAGTAATGATTAAGGAGCAGTCGTTCTCAAATGGTAGGTTGTGACCCCTCTAAGGGGTCACATGTCAGATATCTACCTTATCATTTATAACAGAAGCAAAATTACAGTGATGAAAAAGCAATGAAATAATTTTAAGGTTGGGGGTCACCATAACACGAGGAAGTCTGTGTTAAAGTGTCACATTAGGAAGGTTGCAACCATTGATCAAGAGATTCTAAAACAAGTATACTTGAAATGTGTGGCAGAAGTGATTTTTCCTTTGGGAATGACGTGATTCTCAGCACTAAGAATAATGTTAAATCAGTGCATTTTCCCAAGAAGTAGAAAAATTTAACTGTGAATTTCATGCTTATTATATTAACATAATATAAATTCTATCAACTATTTTGAGTCAGATTGTCATATATATTAGATATATTCCACACAGTAGACAAACAATACATTAATTTGTGCTTTCAGGGTGATTTCCAGCAATTAAGGTTCAGATTATAAAAGGTAATGTGCTTCTATAGTTTGTAGGGTAAGTGGTGATAGGTAAATAATTCTCAGTGCCCACGAAGGAAACCCAAACCATCAAATAGTGCCCATCATTTTTTTTCCAAATGCAGTCGGCTGGGCTAGAGTTGTTTCTAGCTGAAGAAACAAAAATACACAAAAAGAATCTAGAGGCGAGGTTTCCTGACTTGAGTTAACTTGACTCTGAGTCAACAACATGAGTTGACTTGGCAGCTGACATCAGTGATTTACTCTCTCACAGACATCACTGTAGTTACAGTTATTATCCCACAGATCACTGGGGAGGGTAAAATGGAGTCTATCACATCTGCATGACAGTGATAAGCACGGTTCAACTTCTGAATTTATGACAGGAATGGAAAACAACCATTTAAACTTAAAGTTATATAAACTTACCTTCCCTCTCTATAAATGTGATGTAGTCATCTAACACACTTTGTTCTGAGAACTTTCCTGAGATAAAATGAACAGATTGACATTATTCACATATTTTTACTTTACATATTTTGCAATCTAATGTTTAAATAGCACCTAAATATACCATAAAATCAGACAGAGAGAGTATGTGTTATCTAGATGAAATCAAAATGAATTAAGGAAGAGGTTGAACTATTCTAGCAATATTAAATAACAAGAATTAACTTATAAAAGGGAGAAGAATGTATAAATGGTGTTCTGCCCTTCTTATTACATATTTCATCATTGATAAATGCCACATTTTGTAAATTTATTGCATGTTTCATTTAAATGTTTTAAGAAGAGCTCATCAGGGCTTTGAAAAGCATCTCAGCAGTTAAGAAGGCTTGCAGTTCTTATTGACCAGAGTAGAGACAAAGTTTGGTTCCCAGCATTCACAGTGGATGTTAACAGTACCATATAAGTTCAGCTTCCAGGAATACTATATCCTTGTTTGGTCTCTGAGGGAAGAGGACTCACATGTATTTGTTCTCAGAAAAACACTCCCATATGTATGCACTTAATTAAACATAATACTTCTTAAAAATGAAGCCCATGGAAAGATGGTTCAGATATGGAAAGCATTGACTCCTTTTTCCAAGAACCTAGGTTAGGTTCCCAGTACCCAAATGGCAGATCCTAACTACTTGTAACTCTAGTTCTTGGCAGTGTAATGCACCCTAATGGCTTCTTTGGGACAAGGCACTGATGTGGTATGTAGATATACATCCAAGCAGGACACAAAAAACATAATTTAAAGAATATTTTTCTCCCTCCAATCTGTCCCCCACACTCCCCTCCTGCTGACTCCATCCACTCCTCCATTTCTATTTGGAAAAGGGTAGGCTTCTAAGAGCTATTGCCAAAACATGACTATCAAGTTCAATAAAACTTAATATGGAAAAATGGAAACTCAGGATAGTTAAAATAATCCTGTATAATAAAAGAACTTCCAGAGGTTTCACCAATTGTGATTTCAAGCTCTACTATATGGCCATAGTAATTAAAAAAAAAACTACATGTTATTGACATAAAAATAGAAAGGTGGATCAATGGAACCAAATCAAAGACCCAGACATAAATCCTCACACCTATCAACACCTGATTTTTGATGAGGAAGCCAAATTGTACAATGGAAAAAAGGAAAGCATCATCAACAAAGTGCTGATCCATATGATCTGGAAAAGCAATAACTGAAGACAGTAAATCAGAGATTGGTGATTTAGAAAGCTACAAATGAGAATAAATAGGAAGAGCATCCTAAAAACATGTCTGGGTAATCGCAATGAAATTATGCTATGATATTAACTCCAAAATAGGAAGGCACAAACATTTGTAGCAGATGATAAATGAAGAGAGTTACTGTGATGAGCCCATACACCCCAGTGCTTATATGTAGCTGGGGTATCGTTTCAAAGTATATGGTCAAACAATGGGTTTGATAAATTTATTGAGTCAATTTTTCAATTAAACAGTATTGACCTAGATTCTTCCAATATACTTAGGAAATCTTGTATTTTTCCTCATACCTATGTTGATCGTTGTATGTCTCTCTTAGGGTCCTCTTTGTTTTCTAGGGTTTGGATTGTAAGCTAGTTTTTCTTTACTTTATGTCTAAAAGCCACTTATGAGTGAATACATACTATATTTGTCTTTCTAAATCTGAGTAACCTTCCTCAATACAGTTTGTTTTAGATCCATTCATTTGCCTGCAATTTTCAAGATGTCAGTAATTTTTTACCCATTGTGTAGTACTCCATTGTGTAATGGTATCACATTTTCTTTATCCATTCTTTAGTTGAGGGGCATTTAGGCTGTTTCTGGGTTTGGCTATAATCAATGATGCTATCATGAGCATAGTTTGGCACATGTCCTTGTGGTGTGATTGAGCATCCTCAGCATATATACCCAAAAGTGGTATGCTGGCTCTTGAGGTAGACTGTTCCCTAATTTTCGGAGAAATTGCTATACTGATTTCCAAAGTGTTCATACAAGTTCATACTCCCACCAACAATGAACGAGTGTCCCCCTTACCCAACTTCATATCCAGTATAAGCTGTCATAAGTGTTTTTGATCTTGGCATTCTGACTGGTGTAAGATGACATCTCAGCATGCTTTTGCTTTGCATTTCTCTGATGGCTAAGGATGCAGAACATTTTCTTGAGTGTCTTTAAGTCATTTGAGATTTGTCTGTTGAGAGCTCTTTGTTTAAGTCTGTAGCTTATTTTTAACTGAATTTTTTGTTCTTTTGATAAGTTTCTTGGGTTCCTTGTATTTGGAGATCAGATGTGGGGTTGGTGAAGATATTTTCCCATTCTGTAGGCTCCTGTTTTCACTTCTTGACCTTGTCTTTTTCTTTATAGAAGTTTTTCAGGGGAGAAAGAGAGGATAGCAGAGAAAAATGTATAGCTCAACAAAAACAATTAAAAAGTATTTAAATAAAAAAGTATTTCTGATTTTATTTCTGTCACTATTTCCCAATCAACACAATAACTATTTCCATAGTATTCACATTTTTATGAAGTAAGAAGTATACAGCTCCTCAGCAGGCTGACAAGTAAGGGTCGCTGCAGGTAGATTAATGCACTTTTAGGTTAAACATTTAAGATTACTAACTTCCTGATTCTTTTTGAGAGTTGGGAGTGAGTTGTGAGGAGGAGGCTCTCTAGTGATGTTAAAGAGCCAACTTTCCCTTCTTTGTCTATGTTATCCAATCCCCTGTGGTAGCCCAAATCAGCAAGGGAAGAAAGAAATTTATCCAACTCCCAAACCCCAACACATAAAGAATTGGCTCTGCTAAAACAAAACAAAACCCCTCATAGAATGGCAACAAAGTTAATATCTGTCTCTATGTATGTTTTGCTGTGGTGTGTGTATATGTGTGTGTGTGTCTGTTAGTCAGTCTGTGTGTCTCTGCACATGTGCATGCACACAGGTGAATGGACACAGTTATTTTTAAACTAATAATCAGCTGAGTGCTGAGGTCTTGCTTTTCTTGTGTTCTTTGTCATTTCTGAAACAAAAGCCAACTTTACCTTGCAGACATCTATTGTAGTATAAAGCAAAAACATTGTGAGGAAGTTAAATGCAAATCCAATTGCATTTGAGCATGCACACATTTTGGAAAGAGATCCTGCATAGAAATTGAAGGCTGTGAGTGAATGAACTCTGCATTAAGACTAATGGTGATTGATGGCTTTCTAGTACAAATGGCATGGATTTTGCAGTTTAATCCTATCATGATTACTAACCAGACCTCTTTATGTGCATTAGTAAAGAGCTAGAGAAAACCAAATCGCTTTTGAAAGTTAACTTTATAAAAGTATAAAAGAGAATTAAGTTGAAAAAAATATGCTATTTCTATTCACATCTCAGGAAAGAACTTTCAATTATCAATTGTTTACTTCAAAAATTACCAAATAATGTTACTTGGAAATGCTTATTAATCTGTCTGCTTAATTCTCACTCTTTTACAAATATCTATTCTTCATGTTGTGAGAAAAACTTTTAAAGCTGTTTTTCCTATTTATATAAGGAAACAATTGTGTCATTTTTTTTTGTATAAAAGACTCAACACTTATTTTAGCTTTTCATTTAAAATAAAAAAAACATTAACTGAGTAGCTGAAATTTTCATATTATAGGACAGATGAATTATAAATCATCAAAAATACTCATTTTCTATTTTATTATTCATATGTGCTTCATAAGGATATAAAGATTATTTAAATTTACGTTTTAATATTACAAGTTCATTGCACCTTTTCTTTGCTATGGACAAAAGTCCATTTAACCATAGTTCAATGAGAAATGTTTATTGCAACGTCAGACTCACCTTAGACATTGAAAATATGTCCTGTAAAATTTAGATACAACCACATACTTTACATAAGATAATTAAAAGTACATTTAGTAACAAAAAGCAATTTTCTATTTGTCTCTATAAAACATATGTAGGGTACAGGAATTTTTCACCAGTAAATCTCAGGTACCATTCCCTTCACTGAATGACAAATCCACTTTGGAGATGGCAAATATATATATATATATACACAAAAGTGAAATGTTTATTAAAAGCCAAACTCCCTGATACACCTGATACAGCTTCCTTGAAGTCTCTATCCATGGTGGAGAAAGACTTTGCAATGATACACTATTTGGAAGTATCCAATACTCCTGTAAGTAACACCTTTTCTGTATTCTATAAGGAATACTTTGGTAAAATACTTCTTTGGCCTGTTGTTTGTGCCCACTTGGGTGACTGAACACCTGCTCTCCACAAGAAAAGTTAATATCGCAATACTGGGATGAGTTTGGCGTGTGTTAATAAAACTTTAATTGCTTCTCCAACAGGACCATAAGATGTAACCCATACTGCAAGCTTATAAGACTGACTAAATAGTATTGTTGTTTAAAACTACAGGAAATGTTTTGGCCCTTCTCTTTGATTAATGGATAATTTTAATATTATTATTTATGATCATGAAGGTAAGATGGTACAGCATGGGGAAATGGTAACATTAGTCATAATAAAAATCATATGCTCAATTTTTCTCATTTTACTTGTCTTTCAACAGTTTTCTACTTTAATTTTTATTTTTTATTTTTAATATGAGAATAAATCAAACTATTACATTACATTATTTTAAATATGACTATATCAAAATCATCCTCTTGTCATAACTATTAATGTACACATAAATAATGTGCTTTATTTTCAAATGTTAAAGCTAGTAATTCTGAAACTGTATGTTATAATTGTTGGGAAATATT
>NC_022028.1:15613538-15623579 GCF_000317375.1 Microtus ochrogaster
CCTTCCTAGACATGGACGGTGGGGGGAGGACCTTGGACTTTCCAAAGGTGTGTTAATTTTATGTTGCATTTAACTCCGTGAAGCTGCATTACTGTGCCTGTCTAAAACACCCTATAGTCTAATCAAAAACTTACTGCTAGTAGCAGGGTTGGAGAGAGAAGCAGGTCGATCTGGGACACAGAGAGAATATTATGAGAAGAAAACTGGGAAAAGGATCTGGGAACAACAGAGAAGGAAGAGGAATTCTGGGCCCAGTTACCCAGCCACCAAGCATCATAGCCAGACACAGAGTAAAAAGGAAAAGAAAGGTACACAGAAATAGAGAAAGGTCAAAAGCCCCACGGCAAAAATAATAGCTGAGATCATTTAAGGAACGATGAAAAGAAACAAGCCAAACTAAGGCTGGGCATTCATAACTGATAATAAGTTTCCATGTATTATTTATTTGAGAGCTTGGTGGTGGGTCCCTGAAAAAGCCAAAAGAGTAAAAAGAATAAAACATCATACTACAGTAATTGTAAAAAGTAATTAAATAGTAAAAGATGTGGTCATGAATTTGAAAGTAGAAACAAGACCCAAAGAAAAAGGTATATCTGGGGGAAAATAAAGACTATACCTTGCCTGAAATCAATGCAGTTTACATGAATATTGTAGGAAGCAAATTTGATATGTGACACAAATAGTAACTACTAAGAGATTTACTGTGAAGAATTATGAGTGCAAAGGGTAGTGATGGTTAACATTACCTGTAACCTTACTGGATTATGCTATGTCCTGGAAAATAACCAAATATTATTTTAAATATCTTTGGAGTTTGATTTTCTGTTAAGTGAATCGTGACAAACACCTGCATTTGATTAGCTTCTACAACAAGACAAATATATAGCATTTCTTAACAATTGTAGCTAATTGTTCTATTTTCTTTCTTCAAGTTTTTTTATTCTTTTAAAAAACTTAACACAGGAGCTGAAGAAATAATTTGCGATCCTATAGAAGCTAAATAAGAAGGTGAACCCAAAGAAAAACATATAACTTCCAATATCCAGTTATCCTCCTGGATATTGGAAGTAGACAAGATTGCTGGGCAGAAATGACTCACTCAGTAACGTGTTTTCTGTTCAAGCATTATGTTCTCAATTCAGAGCCCCTCTACCAGAGAAAATCTGGGTAAGCAAGATATGATTATGTCCCCAACACCACTGGCAAGGAAGTGACCAAGTAAGGAGGGTCCTAGATGTCCCTGGACAGCCAGTCTAGTCAAATTCAATAGATCCAGCTTCAATAAGCGATTTGATGCCTCGTGGTAGAGGCACATGTGTTTATACTTAACACTAGGAAGTCAGGTAGATCTTTATGATTTCAAGGCCAATATGTTTTACAGAGTGAGTTCCAGGACAGGTAGAGATATTACACCCAGAGAGAGATAAAGAGGGGAGGGGGATGGGGGATGAAGGAGAGAAAGAAAGGGGGAAGAAAAGAGAGGGAGAGAGAAATGATCAAAAAAATGGAAGTTAAAGAGTTGTTGAGAAATGCAGCTGACATAGATCTCTATCATCAGGATACACACACACACACAAACACACACACACACACACACACACACACACTTGTAGACACCCAATGAAACTGTCAGCAAAATATAAAAACAAGTATAAATAAAAGGAGTGACTCTTTTTTCAACCATTTAAAAAATTAACATAGTATCTGAAGACATGTGAAAAATGACCTTGAAAGAACAGTCAGAAATGAAGTTTTTGTCCTGTGCTGATTGATCCTGTCACCTAGTCACGATATGGAAACATCTAGGAAATAAATAGGTCCTCGGTACTCCTGGGATTGAAAATCTGACTTAAGTTATTTTAGATGGAAAGATCCTCCTAAAACCATGACTTGCATCAATTCGTTAATTCGTTGACTGTTATTTTGGAGTAAATAAAAAAGGGAAATGAAAGTTGAGCACTAGTAATTATAGTTTACTGCTTTCTGAAAGCAGAAAGAATTTGACCAGTGTCTTAAGCTTTTGTTTCTGTGAGATCCTCACCATGTGTGACTGTGCCTTTAGTATGGGACCCAAAATAAGCCCTTCTTCCCTTAATGATTTTTGGACTGTATTTTTCATCCCATCAATAAGTAAAGTATGTAAAATACTACCCATTTTCTACATTATTTTGGTGCTGCACGCATGACGCCCTGTGCTCTAGCACCCAGTTCACGAGCTTTGGGCAAGGGGCTGGAGGTTAAACTACACAGACACACACAGACAGAGAGACAGTGACAAGGGTCATCCTTGAATTCCCCAAGAATCCCCCTTTATTGTGTTCAGGGGCAGATTATATAGAGATAGCCACGCCCCAGCCAAACCCACTAGAAGCCACTCTCCTGCCATCAGGAACTCCTGAAGTTCTCGTACTCCGAGCAGCTGTAGGCACTCAGATGAGGGGATTACAAGAAATTCAGGATCTGAGGTCTCACTGCTCCCAACATCTTGGTATTAAAAGTGTAGTATTTGAACAGTGTAGATTTTGAGGCCTTCGGTTTGTAATAATGAACCAGAGTTCCCTTGGCATTGCATGTTCTGTTTAATCATTTTGACATTCATTGATGAAACTGAATAATTATACCAATTTCTTGAGTCCTTTGGTATTTAAATATGGCAATATTTGATAGAAGATATAAATTGCTATCATACACATGATTGCATCTCTACAAAATTTAGACATTGAGTTCTATTCTCCAAGGTAATAGTGTTGGAAGATATTGGGTGTGAGGATTTGTCAAGTAAAGTATCATGGTACTCATGAAAAGTGTTGGTTCCCTCTGTATAGAGATGAAGCAATAGTTCTCTCATTTTGAAAGAACAATGAGAAGGTATTTCCTATGATAGTGTACATCCAAGTCTATTGTTCATAACCACCTAGTTTTTGCTGTCCTGTTATAGTAGCTTGAATGTATTGGTGGAAGTGAGTGGGAATAATTTCAAGTTAGTCCTTTGTAGTAGGAAATATCAGTTGATTTCACTCAGCAGCCAAGAACACAACTGGCTCAGGGAATTGTAATAAAGTAATAGGAGAGTTTAGTCTTTTCAAAAAGGAAGTCAGAGTCAAAGAGTTAAATGAGAAAAAGAATACAAGAACCAGCAGAAACATAATTGATGACAACAACTGGTAAATTGGACAGATAGCTCCAAACAGCCATTTTAAAATGTCTTTTGTGTAGACAAGGAGTGGCAAAGAAAAGTTCTCCTGTCTGTTTCTCTATTATCTCAAAAATGAGCACACTTTCGTTCAGGTTATGCCTGACAGAAACTTAGAGGTGGAACCAGGGCAGTCAAGGTAGGAGCAACAGCACTCAGCAGCTCATAGTAACCCATACTCACCTAGGTTTCGGGTATAAGTCCTTTACAAATCTTTTAGACTAGCATAGAGATGACATCATGTTTTTCTGGAGTCCTCAGCTACTCAGGTGTTCTGTTTTCTCTCTTTTCCCTTTAATACTTTACATATGGATCTATGATCAATGACTTACTAAAAACTCACTCCCGTGGCTTGTGAATTCTTTTCAAATATTCAAGGCAAGAACTCAAAAGCCTTTGGCTCAGTTTTGCGTTTGTGGCTGTTAAGTATTCCAGGATTCTAGTCCCTTCTTATCAATAAAACAGGGTCTATTCATGGTCAGTCATACTATTTCTGGTAAAGTAGTTCTGAGTTATATAAGAAGGTAACTGAGCAAACCTTAGCGGAAAAGCCAGTACACAGCATTCATCTCTGATCTCTGATGTAGTTCTTGGATTGTGATCCCTACCTTGAGTTCCTCCTTTGGCTTCCCTCGATGATAGACTATAACCTGCCATAAAAATAAACCATTACTTCCTTTTTTTTGTTGTTGTTGTTCAGTGCTTTAATTACAGAAACAGAAAAGAAAACTAGAATGGAAACATTTAGGAGCTCTTTGAGATGTTTTAATTTTTTCTCTTCATAACCAATCTGAGAGGTGAAACTAGGAAGTTTTTAAAATTGCATTCTGTTATAAAGGTAACCATAGACGTGAAATATAATCACACTGTAAGAGAAGAGGATTATAAAGCCATTTGAAGTGGTTCTAAGGGCATTAATGGTCACCAGCAAGAAAGCCGTTTCTGAAGAGTATGTAGGTCTGTGGGAGATTTGGAGAGATTTAAAAGTAAGCAGATCTAGAGAAAGGGGAGCTTTATCGGTAAGAGTTAAGAAGGAGGCAAGAGAGAGGACTACCTCTAGGGATCAATGGTGTCAAAGGCTAGGTCTCCTGGGATGGAAGGAATTAAATTACTAATGGCAGTCTGCAGGGAATCAAGTCCCAAGAGCTATAAACTAATTCCCAGTAATGACTTTCTTTAACAGAGCATAAGGTTATTTATGTTTAGAGGATTTTGAATATCTAAAAATGAGGAAATTTAAGATTTATTGTCTTTAATTCCTAACATTGTTATATCTATTTATAGCTATGAATTAAAATTATTTCTTGAAAATGAAAAGTACTTTATTTTTGAAAATCTTCAGGAAAGTTTAGGTGACACTTTCATACAGAAATGATAGAGTTTCAGAATTATAAGAAATAAATTCAATTATTAATTTTAATTTGACAGGTTTTTTCTATTTTTTTAAAATCAAAATATAATTTCACATATCCCTCCCTTTGTTTCCCTCCCTCCAATCACTCCTGTATAGCCCCCAACTTTTTTTCTCTCTCAAATTATTCTTACATACCTTCAAAAAGTATTTTTGATTGGAATAAAGTCTCATTCCTGAATTTTCATTTTTGTTTGTTCAGTCAAAGCTTCTATTATTGTAATAATATGTGAGTTTTTTGTATGTGTGTGTAGGTGTGCATGTATTGGAGGGTTAGGTTACATCATTGTTTAAGGAATAACCGAGGAGGTTCAAGAGCAAATAAAAGAGAAAGTAACACCTCCACATCCCACATTGTGAATAAACTATTAAATCATACGTAGTTATGTATAGGTATGAGATGAAGATTAATAATAACAGCAATCAATAATATGAGATATTAGTAATTTACTTTTGTTTTACTAAGGCGGCTTACAGGAATATCAGTGAAAGGTTACTCACGTGAACAGTTGTTAATGCTTACATGAACTTGTGTAGGAACTTTGTGATTCTTATAAGTTTCAGGAGCTTCATGAGAGTAGTGAGTTATAAACTTCCTAAATCTTATACATTTCATTTGAGACTCATGGATGAACTGTTTTAGCATGAATAGAATCTTCACACCGTACACTTGGTTTAAATGAAACAAACAGATTTGCCAATTTACTCTTATCAAGAATTTGGAGATGTAATTTACCTCATAGTCCTGGAAGTATAAAATAAATAAAATTCCATTGCATTTAAGGAGTCAAGAAAGTCACAAGAAGTCTAGTAGGTTTAAGTGTCTCATTGTTGTGGCAAGATGATGATTCTTTCTCATGTAAATAAAACTCAATGGTTTATGCTTTAAAGTATCTATCATCTGGTGTTCTCAATTTATGCCTCAATTTATCATTTATTCTTTTTTGAGAATTCTTTAACCTGCCTTCTCTGGCTTCAACTTCTAATTATTCTATCCAGTCAAGGAAATGGCTTTCTATAGAGTAACTGCCCACTCTATGTTTAAACTTTTGCTCCTTTAGGGAGAAGAAAGGTTCTCAGAACTCAATAGGCTTAGGAAAATTATCAAGACAGAAAGAGTTCTTTAATGTTATAATATGTACTAGAAGACTCATTCTGTCCATATAAACAGTAAACAATTGTTGGGGAGATGGGATTGCTTCATGCATTAATTGCCTGAAAATTGGACAAAGACCTCCAGTGGCTCAGTTTTCTTGAACAGAAGTTCAGGATGTGGTGGGATCTTTAGTACACAGCTGAACACTTCATTTACATATATAAATATACATAAATGTACTTGTATATGTGTATATATACACATATATTCACATATATTATATATGAATATATGAATATACATATGTATATTTCATTTAACTATAAATAATGGAAATAAACAAATTTGTTCATAAAGCCAGTTTGTGTAGTTTTCTTTCTTTGATTAAGTCGGTACTCTACTGGGAAGAAGTGAATATATGTTTCTCCATGTCCCCCAGGATAATCTCACATTATGCAGTTATCACCAGAGCAGGAAACTGACAGGTCTAACACCCACAGTACAGGTGTTATCCAATGCAACTGAGACACAACCATCTGTGGATGGATGGTATGGTACATTGTACCTTCTGATTGTAGTCCCAGTTGTATGTGCTACCTGTTACAGGTGATAAGATAAGCACATGAGTCTGAGCTATCTGAAAGTAGAACGTACTTGAGGGAAAACCCATAGGGAATAACTTCTTTTACACAATATGATGTGTGTCGTGCCTTCTTCATGAATGAGGTCTGCCATGTTTTATGGAAAAGGATTCCAAATGATTAATAAACCAGAAGATATAACGTGGTCCTCAAAACAGTAGCACATGTAGAACATTATTATAACAAGGCAACAGTGCTTGGTGTTTACTGGGGTATAGGTGACAAGCAATTAATGAAGTTCGGCAGTCTTCTCAGAAAGGCTTTATTTGCCCCATAAAAGACAAATGACCAATGGGGGCAAAAAATGATGTAAATGAAATCTTCTTCATTACCTTTGATTTGAAAAACAAAACAAACACAAGAACAGAATAGGAGGAGATCCTATCAATGTGCTGTCTTTCCCTCAATTAGAGTTGTTGTTTCTTCAGGAACAGAGAGAACATGTTATGTCCGTGCCAATCCCGGATCCCCAAACTTAAAGACAATGAGAAAAACTGAGTAAGGGGGATGGAATGAGTGGGAGTAAACTAAGAGAAGTTACCACTCAGTTCTAGTCTTTAATGCAAAAGAATAGGAATTGCATAATTCTGCACATAGATTGGAGCATTTTTAATGACTCAACTTTGCATTCTAGAAAAATTAGGGCAACTCAGCCTCTGAACTAATTGTACAGAAAAAGAGTTTAAAATAATAAATTAAATAGTCCTCAAATCATGACTGCTGATCCCCTAGGAGCTCAGGGTAAATAAGATCACTCTGCGTGATGTATAAATAGAAAACAAATTATACATCCCTGAGCTGAAGGTTGAATGATCTGAGATAGTGGAAAGGAAAACAGTTCTAGATGAACTTGCTCATGGGAGCCATTAAAGATACTTGGTTTTCAACAAATGGTGTCTTCATGAAAATCAGCATGTAGGAGATAAAAACAAAAGGACAGGAATCACTCAAGGAACTAAAGGCCTAGTTCATCATGGCAGATGAGAATGTGTTCAATTGAAAGGTAAGAAGAGGAGTTAATTTAGTTGGGACTTTGAGACTGATTTGGGGTTTTAGTATCTTTGTTTGGCTCCATGGCTGGATATGATCTTTGGTAAGCAGAATAAGCTGTTGTTGATGAGATTTTTTTTAGACTAGTATATAAATTAACTTTGCATTGTGCTAAAGCAATAAGGAGTAAATATGAAAAGGGTGAAACAGGCAATGGGATCAACTGCAGTCACACAAAAGCAAATGTGGCAAGATTTGTGTTTGATCAATATTCCCTACCTAAAAATAAAATAGTAATAGAGAGCTCAATGATACTAGTCTCTGAAAGACTTTAAAGTCTGACTAATAGTTTACCAAAGGATTCAATAAATAGATAACAATAGAGCACTGCATATTGAATAAGCTCACTTATTCTGAGTTTGAACTATTGTTTCCCCAGTGTGTTCTGTGGACATTTCTCTTCTACAGAAAATTATACTGGAGTGAAGAATATCAGACCCAAGAGGTATGGTTGGGGTTAATGGAGACATGGTAAGTCTGGAGTTGCCTGTAATTTCTAAGACCCCAGGATCTGAATAAGCAGTTGGGACAGGAAGTTGTTGTGTTTTCACTTGATTCTGGGCTAGAACAACCAGTATAATCCTTCAGAGTCTATTTTGAGATTGATGAGGCTCACCATTGTGATAAAAATAAGGAATCAGGATAAATCAGAGGATGGTTACAGTTACAATGTTGTTAATACAGTTTCTCAGTCATAATGCAGTAGTCAATACTGATTATTTTGATACAAGGTAAATGGAAGTGGCCAGTTTTTTGTACTGTGTAGAATAATATATTTTTAAGCAACCTATTAATTGCTGAATCCTGAAACCACCTGTCACTTGTTAAGAGCATAAGAGAAAAGCCCATTCCTTCTAAAACAATTTATCACATAGTGCCAAACTTTGAGTTCTATACAAAGTTATAAAAGAATGTACCGTAAAAATAAATATTATTAGCTGAAGTGTTTGAAGGAATTCTCCCTTTGTTGTTGGAAAAACAAAAGAAAAGCTCATGGTTGTTAGGTAAATTTCAATTCTAATACTAAATTACCTTTCGTGATTGTTAGCTTTATATGTCTGTTTGGCACATTCCAGAATTACCTGAGAGCCTCAAAAGGGAATTATCTAGATAGGGATGAAACACGAACATTTGTTAGGAATAAGGTTGATTGCAGTCATTGAAACAGGAAGGCCTACTCTAAATGTGGACGGTACCTCTGAGCAATCCTCATATGGCACATGAAAGAAAACAAGCGTTCCACTTTTATGCCCTGTTGTCCTTTACTCTGCTTTCTATGGTGAGTTCATCTACTGTCTTCTTACTGCTGATTCCTTCACTGGTATTAGAATAAACTGATTCTGGCCTCCAAATTAGATTAAGGACCAGTAGTTGTGCAAGAACATTTCAGGCCTATGGGTTCAGATTGAGATTTCTGAGACATGCATCCCTGTGCAATGGATATCTATCAGATTTTCGGCCTCTCCAGTATGAGAGTGTCATTGCTGCTCTACTCTGACCATATCTTGAAAGGCTGACATATAGATCCCCCTTTACTACATATCCATTCTATTGATTTTGCTCGCCTAGAGAATTTTTATACAACTCCTCTCATAGTTAGTAATAGTTGTCAATTTAATACACTATAGCTGAGGAATTGTCTTCATTGGAACACCCTTGGGATGCAGGAGGGTCTAACTTTTTGTAGGGAGTATCATTCCTACAATGATGGGCCTTGTGCATATGAAGTGTCTTATGTCTTACAGTTTATAATCAAGGAAAGCCAATGAACCTTATAGAAAACAACAGAAACTGAAACCATGACAGAATTCTGCTTTAGGGCTTTCCCTTGAATGTGACAAAAAAAAAAAAACAAAACCCTACATCTTCAAGCTTTTTTATTGAATGTTTTATCACAACATGAGAAAACCAAACAAGAATGCCTCTCCATAATTTTTTTTGGCTAAAATGTATAATTGTGTCCTTTAAAACTATAATATCGATTATTAGTGCTGGCAACTTCATGGCAAAACTAGGTGACAATAGAACTTATTACTGAAGACACTTCCTCTTTGACCACAAGGACTCAATAAAGGAGGTGTGATTGAGGTAAAAGTGCCTTCTCTACTGGCTAGCATTTATAATGACCCACACCATTGTGGAGGAACTGGGATGCAGGGAGGAGCAGATAATTGTCACCGAGTAGTGAACTGTTCAAGTTACTTTCCCACAAGCTATTTCAGGTGTACTTGCTGGAGATAGATTGTAAGGAGTGTCACTGTGAAACAAGCTACTTATTAACTGGAAATAAGGCCAGCATTTTTCTTATGTCATGATTATTTTTGAAAGGCTGAGTTCAATGAGAGCCAACCAATTTATCTTGTGGATAAAATTTCAGTACATATTTATTCAGATTTACCAATGTTATTCAGAATTATCATGCATGACACATACCAGAAAGAACAAGAGAAAGTAGAAAATGTTGACATTTTCTTATGTATAGTTTCAGTTCTTAAGGGAGCGTGAGGACCAGGGGAGAGAGTAGAAGAGGAGGGGAGAGAAAAGGAGGGGAGCGGAGAAAAAATATATATAGCTCAATAAAAGCAATTTAAAAAACTAAAATAAATCTTTAAGAACACTTATCATGTATTCCTTATATAGCCTTTTTTTT
>NC_022028.1:15624281-15645679 GCF_000317375.1 Microtus ochrogaster
TAATTTAAAAAAAAAACCACAGTCCTAAAGAGACTCTAAGAAGGTTGATGTTCATTGTCCCGGCTGTCATTAAATACCAAGAAAAAGAAAAAAAAAAAAAAAGAAAGAAAATTCAGTACAGCACATTTCTTGGGCTATAAAATGGTTATTGCTGACTGTCCTTTGTTTGGTTTACAGTAATAAAATTATAAAAAACAGAAGAAAGAACTTTGTAGTAGGACATGTAAAACAATATTTTGAGTGAACTACAGAGTGACTAGACTTTACCCATTGTAGGCTCTAGGGTATATGAAGTTTAACTTACTAGAGAAACATTGTCTTGATAGGAGAGCTGCAGCACTCTCTGAAGTACAAGGATACTTAGCGGGATACCTTTTCATGCTTAGTTATCTATCTGCTTGGAGACTACTTCAACCAATGTTCAACTAGACTTGTTCTTGCCTGAGCTGGCAGCAACTTTGCCATCACCTACAACATGCTGATTTTGAAAGCACGCAGAATTCAAGATATGTGAGTGTTTGGTGACGTCTATTAGGACTTCAAAAGAGAAACTAAAAGACAATACAATACAAAGAAAAGTGAGATTTCTTGCAAAATTTTCCCCCTTTGAGTAAATGGGGAAATCTCTAAGGGTGAAGCATAAGCCACAATGGAGACCTCTATATGTTGAAGATGCCATGAATGTGAAATGTCTGCCACATAAAGTAGTAGGAAATGAGTGAATCAAGTTTAGAGAGAAGTCCTATGTGCTATAGACACAAAACAATAGATATAATGCTACAAATACCTATTGGAAGTCACATCATTATGCAAGATTGTAGACATGAAGCTACAAGATTTTAAAGTGTTTCCTGGTGCTTTCTTCTTGGTCTTCCACACTTTAGTTTCATTTATCCCTTTCAGAACACATACATTTTCTAACTGGTATAGTTATATAACATTTTATACTATATAGTATAAACTTATATATTTTTTACATCTTATATAGTCTTGTAGTTAATAGTTTTCCATTAGTCTTGGAGAATATTTTGGATTTAGAGTCCTTGAACAATGTTAAAATTATTGAGACTACTATGATTCATGTAGATAGATTGTGTATATTTTTTATTATGGGATAGGCTTGAACATTTTGGGACACCAGAGATTTTATTTTAAATTTTAAGACAATAAATTTTGTGTCAATTTGTAATGTATAGATTTATAAAGCAAAAATCATGACTGCAGCTATATGAGATTAAAAAATATTGAGAAGGAGAATAAAGCATTTATAAGGGTATATATGGTATCACACACTTAGAGACTATTCAGAAGGATTCTGATCTATTAAGTTATTTAATACCTTGAGTGATACAGAACATGATGTTATTGTGTGTTGTAAAAGTACAAAATAGGGTAATGATTGGAAGAAGTAGTTTACTGGTTTCATGCTCTTGGAAGTTATGTCTTGGCCTAGACACCATATACTGTCTGTTTTCTTTGCTTCTGCAGCAATTTCTATGATTAATACTGTGCCATACTTATCCTATCATTGAGGGGCTGCCGCGCACCACGGCCCCGTGGTTGTACTCTGTGCGCTGGCACCCAGTTCGCGAGCTTCGGGGAAAAAAGCTGGAGGTTAAAATACACAAACACACACAGACAGAGAGACAGTGACACGGGTCATCCTTGAATTCCCCAAGAATCCCCCTTTATTGTGTTCAGAGGCAGATTATATAGAGATAGCCATGCCCCAGCCAAACCCACCAGAAACCACTCTCCTGCCATCAGGAACTCCTGAAGGCCTCATGCTCAGAGCAGCTGTAGGCACTCCGATAAGGGGATTACAAGAAATTCAGGATCTGGGGTCTCACTGCTCCCAACAAGGGGCATCATGAGGTTCAGTTTAATTTCCCGAGCCTAACTTGAGTTGGCCTAAGGCCTAGTGTAACTTCTTGAGCTGAGCTAGAGTTTGGAGACCTATCTCTGGCTACCTGACCTAGAACCGCCTCATGCCAGCCACATCTAGCATGGCAGAATTTATTGGCCCTTGTTCCTTGCTCTGCCTTTTCCCATCCCAGGCTTCTCCACCCCCATCACAACCCTATATAAGTCCATGCCTGATACCAATAAGGAGGTTCTGCTTCGACAGACTTCTGACTCAGTAAATGGTTTCTCTTCGGTGGCCAGGGGACAGGGTGGCTGAGTGGCAACACTCATTATTCCATTCAGCCCCAGGGAGAGTCCGGAGGGTCTGGCTCTGCCCCTGCTCTTTCAGCCAAAGAACTTGGCAGATTGGTGCCCCATGTGAGGAATACTGAAAATCACACATATTGGGGAAGGGGAATGGAGTAGAGAGAGCAGGGTAAGCCTCCCTAGAAAAGTAAAAATTGCTTAGAGAAGAAGCAGTTGTCTAAAGGAAGTTAAAACATATAATAATAGATAATGAGATCTATTAGGGATTAAATTAGATGATCAGTGGTAAATCATCTGACCTGGTAACAAGTTGTTTGGTAAGATGGTTTATATTTCTATCATACTTTACATTTACTCTTTCAGGTAAATTATTAACTCCATTTAATAATATACACAGAGTTTCCAGTAGCTCCAAATTGACCTACCCCTCAGCTGATCTTCACTTGAGATGGTAGTAGCATTCCATCTGTCTTTTGGAGTCCCTTGTATGCTCAATCTAATCACCAAATGACAACAGCCATGATAGTTTAATAAATCATTTCTTTTCTTTGTTCAAATTTCCCCTAAAAGCTTTCATTATCCATAAATAAAATTTTTGTGTCAGAAATTAAACCTAAGGCCTCATCAATAGTAACAAGCACACTGCCACCAAGCTGTACTTCCAGTTCTCTTGTGTTAGAAGTAAAATTAAAATTACAGAAAATGGTCAAGGTTGTTGGGGGCAAATTGGTTATTCTGACATAATATTTCCTGTGGTCACAATTTCTTAACATTCTCCTAATTACAGTTCCTACTGGAGTTCTCACAGAAACTATGTCTGCTCCTTCTTCCATCTATTTATCTATTCCACAGTTATTCAGCTATTTAATTTATTGAATCAGATAGTTCTCTATCGAGAGTAATTGCCCAATCAGTCAAAGCTAAAAATGAAAGTCAGAAAAGGAATTAGGGGCTAATATTGTGTAAAAGAGACTTGAACTAACATTCCAATGATATTATAAATGACAGATATTATGATTGACAAATAAGAATATGCTCAAGAATACACAAGATATTAGATGTTGTATATAAAAATAAATCAAGTAAATAAAAGCACATATATTCTCTGCCCTCTGTAAATAGCAACTTACTTTCTTCCACAACAAGGTTTTGCTTCGAATATAATTTTAAAACTTTTAAATATAATATTAATAGCATAAAATTTCACATATTTTTTACAGCATCAGTTAGTACTAAAATTTTCCATATTTGACTGTAATTTGAAAATACAAAGATAATCATGGCATCTATTCAGCTAACACTACCATTCCAGAATGCAGTAATGGAATCTTAATTTGACAAAACTCTAAGCCGTCCGGTAGCTGTGTTCTTTCTACAGACTCTCAGATGGAATTGAGATTGCATTTATTCTGCCTTTCAATGGTATAAATTTCTAGAGACTTTCTTTATTATTGTACCATAATTCTTCTTTAGAAAAAGGCCGAGTCCACATTACTTCTTCAGAAGGATCGCTGTGGAATCAATAACTAACATTCTAAAACTCATTCTTTGCATCAGCAGGCTCCCTTTTTCTAAGCTTATCCTGACAGCCTTTGCTGTACAACACCATCTGACGTTGTCACGAAAGCTCCCACATCAGGTCTCCCTAGCAACACAAGGCCTTTTCTTTCTTCCTCTGTCTACAATTCAAGTAAAAAAAAAAATCCAATTTGTAATATTGTAATAATCTCTACAAACACACACAAAAAAATTCAGCCTGACTCATATGAAGGTAACAGTGATAATGGGGAACTAGGGGGGAAAATTGAAAATAATTAAATTATAGAGCAGCGTTATATTCATGGATTTATCCAAGCTCCAGATGGTGTCTTGGTGGACTCATGTGCAGATTAGCTAAATAAAGGCCAGGCCTTATATTAGTCTACACATAGCATTAATGAGTTTATCCTTATACTGCCTCTGGTTAGGGCTTTTCGTGCTATCATTCTGAAGCCACATTTAAGAGATTAGTTGGATTAGTGTTTTGAGAAACAAAGTAATACATGCTGGTATTACCAGACATTAATCATAATCAGAAGTCTCCTGACATTGCATACTTCTTTGCTTAATGGCTTCAAATCAAGGATGCTCTATGTCGTTCCTCCCAGAGGGTAGTACAGTAGCATAATCCTCCCTAAGAATGAGAACCCACATCTCCAGACTATGACAACTGCTACTTTAAACAATTGCTCTTACTTATTTCCTACAAATTCTTCAGAACAATTTTTCCCTCTCAATTTCTTTTTTTTTTTTTGGTTTTTCGAGACAGGGTTTCTCTGTGGTTTTGCCCTCTCAATTAAGAAAATATTGTAGTATATTACTGATAACTTTAAACAAGATAATTGTCAGGTCCTCAGAATGAGTAAAATAAAGAAATTACTACAGAGTCTTCTTAATTATAAAATAATTAAGACTGATTGAGGTTATCAAAGATATATTACATGTTTGACTACATAAGCTACGCTAGGACATACAAATTGCTGAGGAAATGTATTGTTTCTATACATTGCTTATGCCGGGCGTTGGTGGCACACGCCTTTAATCCCAGTACTCGGGAGGCAGAGGCAGGCGGATCTCTGTGAGTTCGAGACCAGCCTGGTCTACAGAGCTAGTTCCAGGACAGGCTCCAAAACCACAGAGAAACCCTGTCTCGAAAAACCAAAAAAATAAAAATAAAAATAAAAAAATAAAAAAAATATACATTGCTTACAAAGAATTTTCTCCCATAAAGTTGGAAATAACTCACAGAAGAATTTCTCAGGTGATCTTTATTCTCACTTGAAACCCATTAGACCCTTCCTTCCTGATATTCTCAAGAGACTGTTTGTTTCTTCAACAATTGTAGATCTAATATTTCTGTCTGAGAAGACAAAAATGTTTTATTTTTTGCCGGGCTGTGGTGGCACACACCTTTAATCCCAGCACTCGGGAGGCAGAGGCAGGCGGATCTCTGTGAGTTCGAGGTCAGCCTGGTCTACAAGAGCTAGTTCCAGGATAGTCTCCAAAGCTACAGTGAAACCCTGTCTCAAAAAACCAAAAAAAAAAAGTTTATTTTTATCAAATTTATTGTGTAGTGTCTTTGTTTAAAAGTGAAACATAAAGTAATTTCAAAAGTCAAATACGTTTTTCTTTGTTAATGTCTTGGCAGCCTTGTTTTATTATCTAGGTAATTTTATGCCTCAAAGGACTCATAGTATCCTTTAACTTTTACTATTTTAATTAATTTAAAATTATTACCAAATTAAATACATCATTTTTTGTGTGCGTGGAATGAATTTAATTAATTAGTATATAATAAAGTGGCAATATCAATCATTTAACAAATATTTATTGATTTTAATTGACAAAATTTTATATATATACATCATGCAAAACATGATAAATACAGAAACACCATGGAAATGATAAACTGAGACTATTTTGTGCTATTTTTTATGATATAAACAAAATCTCTCAAAAGTTCCCAAGTATAGAGTACTTTTCCTATGAAATGCAATCGCTGAATGTTACTCTGTCAGGTCTCAAAGTCATGGGTTTTAACTTTGTTCTCACGTCTCTCTTTGATAAGATAGTACTCAGGTGTGCACTGTGACATTTTCTAAAAATCCTCTGCTTCCTTATTTACTAACAATATTATTTAATACAGTAAACCTCTTGAAGTTATTCTAGCTCCTAAAGTCAAGATTAGCTCCATTTTAAGAACTGAACAACTCGTAGTCTGAAATTTTGTCACAGAACAAATTAAAGTTCTTCTAAACAGTCTTCAAGAAAATTATTAAATATTGAATTTCATAAACATGACACTAAACGTTAGCATTTTGTCTTAATTATACAATGCAAAAGATATCTACACACATATGTGTTTCCTTTGGCTCATTTGCTTTTCAAACAAATAATTGTGCTTTGATCCTTGGATTAATCTAGCTTCTAGAAAAAGAATAATAAAATTAGAACAAAAGAATACAATTATATTATTCTTCTATTCATCAATTGGAGGCATGAATAACAAATATTCAACAAATGGTCACAAATATAAGCAATAAGGAATGATTATGTGGAGATTGACAGACATAGATATATCCAGGGCAAGCATTTTATAGTAGTAATAAAAAGTGTCTGGTCATTGGTAGCACCTAACTGAGAGATTAGCAACAAGGATCGCCATATAAAAAGAGAGCACTCTTCAGACAAACAGTACAAGAAGAACTAACCTAGACTCACTAGAGGAAATATCAACTTCAAGAAGATGCCCAATAGCATTAGAACAACCTTAAGTAGGAAGAAACAGCTATGATATTTGAAGAGAAGGCAAGCTTACATTCTCAATTTATGGAAAATTCACTTCTATTGTTTGTTGTTTAAAACAAGGAAGAAATGTTACAATTGATTTTAAAATCAATTATCTTGAAGACATGGAATAAAGAACTGTGCAGAAACAAAGGAAGACATTAACAGTAATGATAGAAAAGTTTTTTTTTTAATTTTCTAATTTTTCCCTTGGATTAGTATAATTTACATCGTAATGTTTGAATATCTTTTTACTTAGAACTTATTTTGTCATAACATTAATCAGATATCAGCTTATTTTGTTCTCCTATAATACCTATGACTTAAATACAATTTCTTGAATAGCATGAATTAATTTTACATGTTTATAATCATAGTAGAATAAAATTTCCAGTGCATTTTTAGGAAAATATATTTATAAAGCAAAAACATATATATAACTTATGGATGTATGCCCTATATGATTCTTTAGGAACTGTACACAGAGCTACTAAGAACTGAATGCTACCTCTATGGCCATCTCTAGAAGAATAAATAAGAAAAGTCTAATAAATCATACTACTTGGTAATATGTTGAGGTACCTCGTCTCCAGTGACTGTTCATCTAGGCAGTGTTAGATGTGGTATTCCTTTTATAATATGGACCTCAAATTAGAGCAGTCATTGGTAGGACACTCCCAAAAATTGTGTGCCATCCTTGTTTCATAACATCTTGGAAATAGGGTAGGTTGTAGGAAGAAGTTTTGTGGCTTGGTTGGTGTTTCCATAGCTTCCATTCCATTACTAGGGATTCTTATTAGGGTCACCCTAGTAGATTCCTGGAAGTTTCTACATCACTATGTTTCCACATCACCCCCGAATGTCTTCCAGCTCCAATCATTTTACCCCATATGTCTTCCTCTATCCCTTCCCCAATCCCTTCCCCATTACTCTCTTTCCCATCCCCACTTGCCAAAACCCACCTACAAAATTTGTTCTATTTCCTCTTCCCAGGAAGAACCATGTCTCCTTCTTAGAGCCCTCTTTATTACTTAGTCCTTTGGATATATGGATCCAAATATTTGGATATTTGTATCCTGATTATCATTTACTTAACAGCTATTATATACTTATACATGAGTACATGCCATTTTTGTCTTTCTGGGTCTGAGATACCTCAATCAGGATGATTTTTCCCCCTATTTTCATCTATTTGCCTACAATTTCACATGTCAATTTTTAACAGCAGAGCAATATTACATTATGTAAATGTACCACAATTTCTTTTCCATTCGTTGGTTGAAGGTCATTTAGACTATTCTCAGTTTCTGGCCATTATGAATACAGCTTCTATCAACATAGTTACACAAGTGTCTTTGTGAATATTCCCAAGAGTAGTATATGTAGGTCTTGAGGTAGGCCAATTCTGAGGTTTCTTATAAGCCAACATATTGATTTCCATATTTCGTACATGTGTATATTCCCACAAGACAGATGACTCAGCCATTAAAGGATAGGTTCACATTCAAAAAATATTTTTTCTTTGACATAACCAGTACTTAATATGGTAAATTATAAGTTGATTTGTTAATTCTTTTTCAGAAAAAAGAAGATATACATACATATATATTCATATGTGTATGTATCCACACATATGCATGTGTGTGCGTGTAGATTCAATTAAGTAAATTACATTCAAGTAAAATAAATAAACATTTCAGAAAAAATAAGTAGAAAAAAATCAAAAGCCTACCTTGGAAATTTAAAATAGGGTAAAACTATGAAAGGAACAAAATTATGTAAAATGTCAACTTGTATTATTCCCCATAAGCATCTAAATTATTATATAATTCTACTCTAGAAAGCAATGTAAAACAACAACAAACTTGACATGATATCAAATAAACAAGATTTCAAGCTAAAACAGAATTATAATTGTTTCTACTGCAAGTGAAGTGCCGTGATTTATACTGACAAATAAGAAAGAAAAATTGAAGTGAAATACTAATTAGAAATTAAATTAATCCATATAGTACAGTAAAGCTGTGTTGTGCAGGGGTCAGAAGTTCTGTTTTACTTGACAGTATAAATAAATGCACTGAATGCTTAGTTAAGAGCGTGGGATTCTGGAATTTAAGAAGAAACTGTGTCTTGAATTCTATAGAGAAGACATTATATTTTATTGTGAAATAATCCATATTTAATATTTTCTGTGAAAGGATTTTAGGAAAAAAATCTTCGAAAATTGATTAGAAATACATGCTCATTGAAATGTGGTAGAATGCTCTTAGCAGAAAATGTATATAAAAGAATTAAGGTTAATGTCTGTGGCACATGTCTAAGGAAACTCATATTTATTACAGAAATGTGGAGAAAGAATCAGAAAGATTGTGTCTGCAATTTGTGACTTCATCAGTGTCATTTCCAATGCTTATGATAACTCTTGAAATATCAAAACAATCAGAAATTCTTATGATTAGTTTTGCCTCTACTGGAATTGGAAGGGAAAAATCACATACTACTGGCACAAAATTTGTTTTTGATTTCATTCATCTTGCAAATGTGTTCATTGTGTTCGACCAACAGATACTTTTTTGATGGTTATAAGTACCTGTCTTTAAAAATGTTAGGGAATTTACTGTATTCTAACCAATATTCTCTTAAGTCTACATGGTCATTGTTAATATGCAGGATTTTTTTTTCATTTAAAGGGCAAAGAAGTAACTCATGTGAATATAAATCACCTGCCACTATATAGAAGACAGTACAGGAGGCAGTCTTCTTATTATATTCAATTTATCAATTTATATATTTATTTACATCATGGTTACAGTTTTTCCTCCCTTCTCTCCTCTCAGTTCCTCTTCCCCACCTCCCCCTCTGCTCTCACCACAAGCCACTCACCCTCAGCTCTGTGTAGAAAAGGGCTGGCATCCTGTGAGTATATCAAGCTGCAGTAAGACTAAGCACCTCCCTATGTATTAATGCCTGCCAAGGAAACCCAGTATAAAGAATTAGTGGAGTCCTTTTTCCTACAAGCCCTTCTTCCACTCAACTGTAGGATTTCCAGAACTCCACCTATGATTTGGCTGCGGGTCTGCAACTGCTTCCATCAGTTGCTTGATGATGCCTCTCTGGTGACAATTGAGCTAGGCAACAGACTGGTCCCAGGAGATGGCCAGTTCAGGCTCTGTATCTGCTATTGTTGGAGTCTCAGCTGGGGGTCTTCCTTGTAGATTCAAGGGAGATTTCTTTGTAACAGGCTATTTCCTGTTTATCCTGGTCCCCAAAATGTGTCCCCTCCTCTCTTCCACCTTTTCCAATAGTGCCATCCCTCCCCCATCCCAGATGGGGGTTTTATGTTGCTTTGGAGCCTGTCCTGGAACTAGCTCTTGTAGACCAGGCTGTCCCTGACTCACAGAGATCTGCCTTTCCCTGCGTTCCGAGTGCTGGGATTAAAGGCATGCATCACCGCTGCCCCGATTCCAGTAGTCTTTTAGTTTAAAGTGATGCTCCTTCCAGACTGGAAAAAAAAAAATCATTCAAGATTAGTAAAATACTGTTTTTGGAGAGGGAGAAGCCGCTTGTTGGTTCCCGACCACTTAGTCCTGAAATTATCACACAGAAACTATATTATTTAAAACATTGCTTGGCAAATTACTTAAGAGTATTTCTAGTTAGTTTTTATATCTAGAATTAACCCATCTCCATTATTTTATATTTTACCATGAGGCGCATGGCCTTCTGGCAAGTTTTCAACATCTGTCTCTGGCAAGCTACCTGGCTTCTCTCTGACTCTGCCTTTTTTCTCTCAGCATTCAGTTTAGTTTTCCTCATCTAGCTCTGTTCCCCAATAGCTCTGGTATAGGCCCAAAACAGTTCCTTTATTAACCAATGATATTCACAGCATGCAGAGGGGAATCCACATCAAAATACTTTGGTTCTTTTAGCACTGACCTATGCCCTGCTTTGTTTCACCCTCACTACTACATATCAGCAATGTGTCATGTGCTATAGAAAACTCATATTATTTTGATTCTTAAGGGACTCATTGCAGAGACCCTCATTACTACACATCAGCAATGTGTCGTGTGCTATAGAAAACTGACGTTATTGTGATTCTTAAGGGATTCGTTGCAGGGCATTAAGTCATGCTTTTATATCTGTAATACCTGGAGCTACTGCAGCCTTTTCTGAGAGACCACATAGCTCCTTTATCAGCAGTTTCTTCATCATATTTCCTTGCCTTATAAGCTACATCTATGGCATGATTTATTATGCACCGAGCTTGCTGACAGGTTGTGACTAAGATAGATGAAATGACAGGGTGACTTCTCGTCTTCATTGATACATGCTTGTTGTCGGATCCAAAGCCAAACTCATTACTTCACAAGCCCAAATTCTCCCTCCATTTAGATTAGTTACTTCAAAATTCTGCATGTTGGAAATTTAGTCATCTGATAAACATTTATAAGGAGGGAAGGATGGTTGCTTTTTCATCTATTTTTAAACTTTATTGAAAAACAGTGTTATGGCAAAAAGAAACAAAATGCAGAACTGTGTGTTTCCCTCCTGCACTTGAAGACATTTAGTCACTTTGTTTACAGTGGATCTCATGAGATTAGCAAATCAAACTGACAGATGATCAGTGTCAGATCTGTTGAGAAACTGCCTGCGCAACTGGAATAGCAGAGCATACCCTATTGGTCACTTAAACCCCGAGGATCATGTGTACACTGCAAAGCATGCCACTGTGCAAACTTACTGTAAAAGTCACTTTGGTATAAGATGCACTTAGCATGACATTCACATTAGCCGATGAAAGAGAGAATTAAAAATGTCTATGGTGCAGTATGAAACAGCTATTAATAATAAAAAAATAGAGCACTGGATTTGTACATTCATCATTTTATTTTTTAGAGATTCTTCATCATAATAATTTTAAAGAAAAGAGACAAAAGATACACTTTCTTGATGAATTTTATTCTTAACTTCACACATGTATATGAAGCATTCTGATTACTCACTCCTTCTCAACATCTTTTATCAACTTCTCGTTCATTCCGCTGAATTTACTGGTTAAAACTTTTAGGTATCAGATGTTTTCATTCGTTTATTATGATCACATGGTCCACCATGCTTACAAAATTCAATGTGGTTCATCATTTGTGTATATATATCTGTTTGTCTCTATTTATTTATTTAAATTTTTATTGGAAATATATTCTTCTCCCCAGAAAAAAAAAATCTTTGATTCACAGTGTTTCCTGCCTGCAAGATATGCTAGGACAATAATGACTCAGAGTTTGTGGATGTGTCCAACCAATGACTGGTCTAAATTTAGGCCAATGCCCTTAGAGAGAGCCCATGCCAACACTGCCTGGATGGCTTGAACCTGGAAGCTGGATGACTCAGAAACATAGGGTATAACCAAACATGACTGGCAACAAAAAGAAAAAAAAATAAGTAAGAAAAGTAAAGAAAATGCAGTCCATGAAATGATTCTTAATGATATTCTGCTAAACTCATGGATTGGGGCCTTCTTCCAGCAGCTGATGGATGCAAATGCTTAGGCCCACAGGCAAACATTAGATGGAACTTGGGGAGACCCATAAAAGAGGGGGAGGAAGGATTATAGGAGCTGAAAGATTGAGTACACCAGAAGAACCTCACATACAGAATCAACTAGCAGGGCTCATGGGTTGTCAAATGAAAGAGATTAAAGCAGCAATCAAAGAACCAGCATGGGTCTGTGCTAGGTCCTCTGCGTATGTTGAGGTTGTTTGGGATTTTATGGGAGCCCAGACAGAGAAAGGAGAGGTATATCTGTCTCCTTTGACTGACTTTGGGACTCTTTTCCTCATTCTAGGTTGCCTTACTCAGCTTTGATATGAGAATCTGTGCCTAGCCTTAATGCATCTTGTTATTCCCTGTTCAGTTTATAACCCTGGGAGCTCGGCCTGGTCTTTCATGAAGGGAAATGCAGAAGTGGATCACAGGGAGAAGAGAGGTGGTAGGGGGACTTGAAGAAGTGGAGGGCGGGAAGCCTGTGGTGAGAATGCATTGCATAAGAGTAAAATAAATAAATCAAAAAAGAAGGAAAGAAAATAAATTTTCTCACAAATAATACATCCCAAACACAGTTTCCCCTTTCCCCACTTCTACCATTTTCAAACCCCTCCCCTCTCTCCAAAATTCAACCCCTTTCCTTTTCTTCTTCAGAAAACAACCACCAATAACAACAACAAACAGGCCTCCAAGTGAGGAAAAGTCATTTTAAAGTAAAGTTATGGACTGTTTATTATAACTTTCAAAGGAAAAGAAAATATATGTAGAACTCTATATCCTGAACTTTTGGAAGTTTTCATTTTATCATAAAAATATTTTAGTTCTCAATTCTATTACTTCATCATGTAAAACCATTTTAAAACAAAAGAGAAAGTTTAGTGGTTTTAATCCATTGTTGTGATACATACCTATAATTCTGACATTCAAAAGGCTGAGAATGGAAAAACACAAACGTAATGATAGCATGGTATACATAGAAAGTCTTTTTCTCAATAATTCGTACTGAAGGAAAAATATATTTTTTACAATATCAAGGTTCAAGTATTAATTGACAGAGAACAGAGATGTGACATATAGTATATTCAGTATACTTTGTAAATATTTTTATATTTAAAAAAATCTTTAAATTAATATTTTTACCAAAAATTTCATTGAGTTAGATTTTAAATTATAGTAATTAAAACAAATAATAAATTAAGACTTTTATTATAACATCATTAAAATTTACAACTTGATAAATTTCAACATTTCTGACTCAGTCAGTATGGTACCGACCATGTAAGCATGAGCATTTGAGAAGGCATTCCAAGACCCATATAAAAGTTGGACGCCGTACTAGTGTATAACTCCAGCATCTGTCTGTAGCCCAGTGCAGGCTGATGGTCCCGCATAATGAAAACAGGCAGATTCCTGAGAATAACTCTTGAATCTAGCCCAAATGGAGTTTATATCTTAAAATGTAACAGGGAAAGCAAATGAATGGTACAACCAGTATCAACCTCTGCCCTCAAAAGATATACATGCACACATATTTACACACACACACACACCTACATATATATATATATATATACACATATATATGTGAATACACAGGAATATGACACACATATTATACACACACAAATAAGATACAGTGATATAGGCAGACACTTTATATCACTAACTGGCCTGCACACAAACATGGATACACATGAACACATATAGTTATACCACATGCATGCCCATACACACACACATACATACACACACACAAAATTATCAAGCCTGTGATAAAGTATAGCAAATATTAGCCAATCTGCTTATAGTATGTTAGCATATTATTTGGGATAGAATAAACTTGGCTTCAGACTCTTTATATTCTAAGCCAAATGTCGGAACAACAATTAAAAACAGTCAGATAAATATTAATATTTTTATTTTGCCACTAGCAAAACTTATTCTAAAAGATATCTAAGAAATTTCCTGAAAGTTCTTAATGAGAACAAGAATAGTGGCCCAGAAAACAAGGTCAGGAAGTTTTGAATAATTCAGTAGGGTGTTTAACTTTTAATATTCACCAGTGCAGGAAATAGAAAGCTTTGTTTTAGACTATTGCTAAATTGGAAAGAGACCTACTAGATCATCTTTTATCGATTCTTCTGCCCAAAAATGTTAGGTCATTGCCTTTTAAAAAAATCAATATGCATTAGAAAAAAAAATCAGTGCCTCTTTTACCAGTTGAAATCCACAATTTTAAGAAAGTTCATAGTATTTTAGAACAAATTTAAAATATAATATTAAAATTACAGTGACATGCCACCATTTAACAATGAAAACACAGAGATAGTTATGTGTGTTCTTGCTTATTTATGAGAGACAGGCTAGACCAATTATACTTTACCACTCTAAGATTATACTAACATAGTTTCATACTTGAGAATGGCTTGTACAACAGTTCCCATAAAAAGCAATAGAAAACTCATTTCCTCATGAGAGGAATATTACATGTGTATGCCTGCCTGTATGAAATGATCCTCACAGAAATAAAAAGATACATCTAGAAACAGCATTGCTCAGGAGGAAAACAGATTATGGTAATAAAATGTAATCCAGTCTCACATTGTATAGGTGCAAACTTAATTTAGCTGTTCCTGTATCTCTCCCTTTCCCATTTCTCTTTTATTGCTGGCATTAACCATTCACAGGTTTCCCTCCCTAAATCCAATCATCACATGCACATAAAGGAAATTTGAAACATTACATTGCATCTGAAGCATGCTAAGTTGAAAACTACTAGGTGAAGCACAATCCCCCAAAATGCCAACAGTTTAACAACACAGAATTGAATGTAGACCTCACTCACGGTCTCAATTTTGTGATTTGCAGAAATGCTTTTATTTTACTATTCATTCTTCTGTGGCATTATTTGTCATAATATCACTGGGTAAAATGATGACTATTTTTAGTCCTGTTTTTTATTTTCCAATTTTGCAAACTCCACTTAAATTTTTTCTAAGGTTGGTAGGTTTTCAACTACACTCCTAATTCTCTTTATAAAAATTTCTCAATGGCACTAAACTTCCCAAGGAAGAAAATGGACAACTAGTTTGAATAACATGGATAACCTCTTTTCCCTTTTGAATTTCAATCCAGGCCTACTGGAGAGTACACGGTTTGCTTGCGAGATTATGGTCTTGTCTCAACTGAATTGATCAATTCTTAAGTACTTTGTCATATTGCTTCGTGTCTTTTACATTTTTTTAAAATCATCTGTAACTTTTCAAGGAGAATACGAATTTTCCTTTCTCTATAAGTCATTTTACAAAAATCTGTATTTCTTCATAATGTCTTTGGCCAAATTTCCTGATATTGTAGACATTTAAGAACATAAAATGAGAAACCGAAGCACTGATTTCCACAGTGGTTGCACAAGATTGCATTCCCACCAGCAATTGATGAGTGTACCCCTTCCTCCACAGCCTCTCCAGCAAAGGCTATCGGAGTTTTTTATTTTAGCCATTCTGACAGGTCTAAGATGATATCTCAAAGTTGTTTTGATTTGCATTTCCCTGATCGCTAAGGAGGTTGAGCATGTCCTTAAGTGTCTTTTGGCCATTTGAACTTCTTCTGTTGAGAATTTTCTGTTCAGTTCAGTGCCCCATTTTTTAAATGGGTTAATTAGAATGGCTCCCAGGAGCCCAAGGCGATGTCCCCAGTTAGTTTCTTGGGCAGCTGAGGATAGGGAACCTGAAATGACCCTATTCTATAGCAATACTGACGAATATCTTGCATATCACCATAGAACCTTCATCTGTTGATGGATGGAAATAGAGACAGAGACCCACACTGGAGCACTGGACTGAGCTCCCAAGGTCCCAATGAGGAGCAGAAGGAGGGAGAACATGAGCAAGGAAGTCAGGACCACGAGGGGTGCACCCACCCACTGAGACAGTGGGGCTGATCTATTGGGAGCTCACCAAGGCCAGCTGGACTGTGACTGAAAAAGCATGGGATAAAACCGGACTCTCTGAACATGGTGAACAATGAGAGCTGATGAGAAGCCAAGGTCAATGGCACGGGGTTTTGACCCTACTTCATGTTCTGGCTTTGTGAGAGCCTAGCCAGTTTGGGTGTTCACCTTCCTAGATATGGATGGAGGGGGGAGGACCTTGGACTTTCCACAGGGCAAGGAACCCTGACTGCTCTTTTGAAGGGGGAGAGGAGTGGTGGGAGAGGGAGAAGGGTGGGAGGAGGGGGGGGAATGGGAGGCTGGAAACTTTTTTTTCCTTTTCTCAATAAAAAAAATGAACATAAAATGGATGTCTTGCACTCTAGTCACTCTCTGCCAATGTAGATTGCAAGATAAAACTTATAAATGCCTTAAAGGTTTTCTTGCCAAAGAACCAGTATTCTATCTATTTATCAGTATGCTGGTTTTAAATTCACTGATGAGACTTTAAGCTATTGTCACAAGTGAATTAGGTCATCCTAAGAGTGTGCAGTCTTTGCCATATCTATACTTCTACTTCTTCCATATTGCTGATTGCAAAATAGAAATCACTACTAGAAACTTTATCAGAAATGATAGTTTATTTTACATAAGCAAACATGTTTCTCCCTGAAAATTGTCTGAATCTAGGTGCAGCGACTTATACCTGTAATTTCATCCTTTAAGAAGGTTAAAGATAATGGAAAGTTATTTCAAGATCAGACTATCCTACAAATTGAGTCACTAATCAAAACAAATAAAAAATAAGTAAACAAACATGAAAAGTTTTAAAAGTAAAAGATTAGTTTTACATTATAATTGTATAAAAGACAATGAATTAAATAATCAAGTAGTAATCTTATCACCCATTTTCAAATTTGTAAATTTAAAAATATTTAAATACCAGTCTATGCAAATTGAGCTATCTTATTGTAGATTCTTTTGAAATGATGAACAAGAGCATCACTCTTTTACTGATCTTGAGGTCTATTTTCCTTCTTTGTCTTCCTTTGTGGGGTTCTATTTTGAACAAGTAGTAGTAGTTTCAAGATGAGGACATGTTTAAAATAAATACGAATTGAAAAGAAAAAAAATCAAACAACCAAAGCTACAGGGATATCCATCTACTATTTAATGTTTACAGCGAATTGTACCTGTCTTAGAGAAATAAGTGTACTGGGAGTTTACTTCCTTCCTAAAAAATGTTACTAAGATGAAAAATAATGAAGTGATGAGATAATAACAGTTTTAAAATTTTAGTTCCCTGAGTTAGAAAGTTCCTATAGTGACTCAGGGGGGCATTTTATTTAATTTATTTCAATACCATTACAAAGTGGCTTCATTACAAAAGCAATGAACATTCAAAATGATGGGAACCAAGATGGTTCTTAAACCACATATTATGTGTACACAGTTTTATCTCTCTTCATTTTTCCCCTTAAAAATTTCTTAATTTTCTAAATTAAATTGTTGGTAAACAGCAATGATTTTGACTTGTGTAGAGTTTGTTTTAAGACAATATATTTTAATAGAACCGTTTTAATTGACTTTATTTTGCTGCAATAAGACAGTGACAAAAACATACTCATAGTTTATAGTCCACTATGGAAGAATATTAGAACAAGAACTCAAGGTAGGAACATGGAGGCAGGAACTGAAACAAGAACCACGTACTGCTAAGTGCTTGATCCTCATGACTTGGAAAGATTTCCTTCTTATACAGCCTAGAACTCCTGTCCAGAAATGGTATCATACTCAGTAATCCAGGCTCACCCACAACTAGCATTAATCAAAAAATTATCAACAGAATTTCCTACAGGGAAAATGATAGAAACATTTTCTCAGTTGCGTGTCCCCTTTCAAATTAGGTCTAGTTTGTGTCAAATTGACCAAACAAGCAGATCTACCACTTTGTATATACTATATTCTTGCTACCTCCCAATTGTACTTATAAATAATTTTTGTACATATTAAGTTCTTGCTACTATTCAACTGTACACATAAATCTTTTTCATTACTTCTGCATTCTATATAATTTAAAAATGTTATAATGTAAAAATGTTACCACATGTAGATGACCATTTGCATAATCTATTTCTTACCTAAATGTTTACTGCACATGTTCAGTATATATTTAATGACTTGAGTATCAGGTGTAAAAAGATGCACCAATACACTAGATCCTATACTATGGTTACTAGACCAAAAAATTCAGAAACTAAAAAAATGCCTCCTATGGATTAAAAGTTAACATGGTGTGTATATATTTTGGAAACAACAAAATGGAGGACATTGAAAGTCATTTTACTTAATTTTATTAAATTTCTTTACTTAAAAATGTTGACATATGACTTTATTTAGCTCGTGTTTGAGAGAACACATTTTCTTTGCTTCTCTTGAAACTCCTTTTCTTCTATTGGATTGACTTCTTCATTTTCAGCGTGATGGTTTTTGTTTTATCTTACTATATTTTATTTTGTTGTGTTTTGTTATTATTTCTTATAAGTCTGTTCTTTTATAATGACAGAAAGAAAGAAAATGAATACAGATGGGAGGGGAGGTGGGAAGAAACTGGGAAGAGCCAAGGAAGGGGAAACTATAATCAGAATGTATTTTATGAAAGAATGACCTATTTTTAATAAATGAGAAAACATATTTGAAATTATCTTAATTTAATGAATCAGATTTCTCTGGCTATTAAGATGACTAATTGTAGATAAGGAAAACACCATGATATCTAGAGTTCTATTGCTGAAATCAAAATTGTGGCAGTAGAGAATCTGAAATTGGCCTCTGACCTTTATACCAAGGCATGTGTATATTCACCCCAACTCTGACATATGCTCACAAAATGAATGCATAGTACTGCCTTCATTCTTAAAAAATAAGATAAATATATCTAATTACTCTTTACTGTGGATAGCTTCAATTTTAATAAATTTCCTGTGGTTAAGTTTTCAGAAAAATGTGTATAAATATAAATTAAGTAAGTATTTTTTAGTAAATATTAATATACAAATGAAAATAAAAGTAACAGTAATAAATTCTCTCTTTGTAAATTAAATATAATTTTCAAAGATCATGTTTATGTTTCCCTATTTAAATTTACTCAGAAATTACATTTTAAATGATGACAAAATGAGTTGATGACTTTTAGAAAAGTGTAAAAAATTGTGGAGTCTTTGATCTTGACATTTGCCTACATTATTCATATTCTCCATTGTTATTCTTCTGACCTTATGCCAATCATTAAGTTTGAAAATTTTAACATTCCTGATATGTTTATAGTTTTTGACATACTATTTTGAGTTTACCTTTCACCTTGAATATATATTACCTTGTAATTTAAGTGCTATATTCTTTCTATGTGCTCAAAGATAGTTCTTATAAATTATTCAGTTACAATTGTTAAGCATTAAACATCTGTAAATTTAAGTCAGAATATTTCTTTATTCAAATTTTCACAAATAAGACTAGTAAGGTGGACATATAATTTATGGGAAATAAATATTTTTAGACAATATAAATTGAACAAAAGACTAAAGGAATTTATTGACGTCTCTCAAATAAATTTAATTTTCATACTTTAATGAGGAATAGATGAGATTAGCATCTATTTGCATAGTTTATAACACAAAAAAGAATGTGTTCAGTTTTCTTGCCATCATTAAGTCTTAGTATCCCTATTAATGTCTCTCGGTGTCAATATTCTTCATCATGCCTCATGTTAATTCTACAGCTGTAATCCTCAGTAACTCTAGAATTGAACTATATTTATTTTTCTTTTCTCTTTAGATCTAAAACCAACACTTTCTTGCTTGAAAAGCATCATAACACTTAAACAATAAATATAATATTCAATGAATGTTAAAGTGTTTGCCATTCAGATTTATATATTTTCCAAGTTTTTCTAACAGGTACATGGCTACTTTTGTCCATATGTGTACACTTTGTCCCATGTGTGTATTCCCATTTTTCATAGCCATGTATGTGTGGAAAAACATTCATATGTTTGCCAGTTTAATCACATATCTGCATTAATAATGAAGGGATCTCCTTACTATATGATCAATGGCTATCACAACATCTCAGAGGGAATAAATATTCAATAATCATTGGTTTTCAACATTTCTAAAGCAACAATCCTTTACTAGAGTTCCTCGTGTTGTTTCAACCCAGCCACAAAATTATTAATGATGATGCATCATAAATCTAATTTTACTACTGTTATGAATTTTAATGTCAATATCTATGTTCCTCAATGATCTTAGGGTTACCTTCCAAAGTGATTGTAATATATAGATTGAGAAACACTGAGACAAGTTGTTCAAAGATGCTATGGATCAAGCTCTGCATGCAGTGTTATCACTAGCACCTAGTCAAAGATAATATAAACAAAGGTTCAAAGAAAAAATTAGATTAAAAAAATAAAAATTACAAATTGTGACCCCCAGGTTGAGAAATGCTTCAATAAATGATGATGAAATAAATATTGACCACAAAAGAATATTTGATTTGTTTTGTCTCCTTTCCATTGCCTTTTCCAGTAGGCATAGGTACATAAAAAATTCAGTTAAAATCATCTCAACAAAATCTTATAGGAAATCAGGAAAGGCATCAAATCTCTGCTTATTAGACTTGATCCTTTTAGCTGATTTTGTATTATGACTTCTTCACATCCTGTTATGGTTCAATTCTGACTTGTACTCCACAGACTCATTATTTCAGTGGTTCCAATTTCTAAAACTAAGAGCTAAAATATATGTTTCCTCAAGTTGCTTCCATCATAACTGAAGTCAATGCAATTTACATAACATAAATTGGGGCCCCAATTAATTCAGAAGAATGGGCCAGACTTGCATTATATTTCACAACTTGCATCCCTCTACTGTATGACACAATGTGCTGACATATGGACCCAGTCTTTTTCAATAAAGCACTCTTCTGCTGGATAAATTTGGAAATTGAGTAAAAGATGGTTTTAGAATATATCACCAGCTGCTGGCAATTTTGTCTTTTGTATCAAACAGAATTTTAAAATCCCCCGATGCCTGTTAATCTACCTTAAAACCAATATTAAAACCTCTTATATGTTTGAAGTCTTAAATATTAATTGTGAATAATTGAAAACATTAATATACTGAAAAAAATATATTATTGATCTTGTTGTGCTTTCTAGAATGTGGAATATACCAACAGTATATAAAAGTCACTGGGAGATTATGTACACATACAAATATATATATATATACATATGTATATGTATATGTATATATATATATATATATGAAGATTTAAGGATGTAGTCACCTTTAAAATACACACACACACATTCTTTTAATATAGTTACAAAGAAGAGGAAAGAAGGCAAGATTCAATATTC